>NW_017306565.1:1341983-1359850 GCF_000935625.1 Nanorana parkeri
TATATATCATAATAATTAAATACCAAAATAATACAACTATATAATTAAACAACTGGTTTCCAGGTCCTTGAAGGCCCTTAAGGTAACAAAGGCACCCATAACCTATATCTGCAGCCCCAGCCAACTAACAATAGGTCCCCGGCCACAATGCCACTGCCTCAGGGACAATATCTGTTGACTGCAGACTTCAGATCAAAACTAAGTAGTCACAATGAGTTAAACATACCAAGATGGCACCACACCTAGGAAAGATCCTCAACTGTTTTTCCAATATACCAGCAATCAAGCGCACCTTTGAGGACCCCAAACCTTCAAAAACCACTGCCATGACAAGGGACTCAAATACCTAGAACCTAGATGAAAAAAAAGGGGTGGGTGGGAAGGAAACTCTCATGTCATTGGCAACTACTTCAACTGGAAACTTCTTCCTTCTCCTTACAAACCACCCTTAGGAAATCCCTCCCTATAGAACTTTTTCCCAATCAAGTACAATTCTCTACAATTCCATTTCCCTTTTTAACATATGATGTTCTATTTTTTCTATGTATATTTAATGAACATTTGGTTATTTTTCTGTGTGCGGGAGATGAAGAATCTTTCAACTAATGAATATTTTATTTAAAACATTTTTTTTTGTTAATTTCAATGAGTTGTTCATCATCTCGAGCAAACAAGCTGGAATACGGACCCTAAAAGGACATCTTTACATATCGATATGCATTCGGCGATAGCTTATATGCGGACGCTTATGAATGTTTAATGACTATTTATGATTGAGCCGGATAATTTGTTACCAGCGAGGGGTTAAGCATGACGTTATTGATGGGTTAGAGATAGAAAAGGCATATTGTTTCCAGGTTGAGTTGTGAGTGGAAAAGAGAGCAAGGGCGTAAGGGAAGCATAAGAATACAGGGGAGGGGTAGAGAAAGAAGGAAACAGGGCGGGGGCAATGGGTGAAAGAAATTAGAAATGAGAGAAAGAAACAAGAAATAAATAAAAAGAGTGGATAGAGTAAGGGCCTATTCACACTCTAGTGTTATGTTTCATTCATGGATGCACATTGGGTCCCACATGAACTTGCGCTACCCTTTTATTTCAAATGAACTGCCAACCAATGCACTACAAAGCAGCCATTATCACACATCTATCAATTTTTCTGACCATGCGTATGCTGTGCATTGTGGTACTCTGGAGTGCAGGTGATCATTACTGGCAGTAATGGGACCTGCACTACAGAGTACCAAAATGCACAGCATATGCTTGGTGAGACGAATTGATACATGAAACGAATAGTGCCAGAAATGCAATACACTGCTGTCACTTTAAATTGAATGTCATGGCAAAGAAAAATGTATTACATCACTGCAAAATTCCCCATGTTTTATTCTATAAATGACTATAAAAATACAGGAAAATGTCCATTCATCTGCAAGAAATGCACTAAGCTCATAAGTCCTGTTGTGGGCCAACAATGCACAGTATTTTTGTGGACTGAGTGGTTTATCTTCTTTTCTTAAACTACTCAGATCCTCCCACTCTCCTATTGTGATAAAATGGAGTCTAATAATTTTGTAGTCCCAAGGCAAGGAGTGGTAGTGCTAATTGTTCCCCTTAAAATAACACAGGAAGTGTGAACAAGACACAGGACAGTTCTGAAACTCTGACATAATTGGCAGGTATTTTTTTTGTACTTATGGAACAGATATGGTAAAACACTTTCAATAGACCAGTATGGGTCAAAAAAGGGAAGTTTATTGTAAGGGTTTACATACACTGTAACAAAAAGCAGGCTTTAATAGACTTTCAACAAGCTTTATGTAGTGCTGAAGCCATTGGGTTCAGGTCGAAACCATGGTTAACCTGAATCTGAGGCTCTTCCCTGGCTGTCACATGTGGAGTCCATAGCCCATACAACTCTAGCTACTCCTCGGTTGTTGGGGTACTAGCAGCTGTGCCACACACCATCTTTGTTTGCTAGGAAGCAGCAGGTGGAAGCACCATAACAACCAATAAAGCTGAGGAGCCGCCAGTGTCTTAGTGATTATTGACGGTATGCCCAGTAATGATGCAGGGCCGCACAGCATCATTGGTTGTAAGGACACAGACAGAGGTACGGTGGGTGGGTGAACTGGCCAAATAGTTTGCCCATTTGACCTGGATTACTCTGGACCTAGTACACTTGGCATCCAACTGGTATGAGAACCTTTGCAAAGCATTTCTAAAGCAAACTTTGAGCAGCTTTTTTGAAACCTTTACCACTTTACCAGGCTTCAGAACTACTTGAAACAAGTAGACAGTCTATCAAAGCCTGCTAGCTCTGTTTTTAAAGTGCATGGAAACCCTAACAATAAGCTTCTCTTATTTTCTCCCTTTTGGTCTGGGAAAAGTACCAAAAAGTAGTCAGCAGGTAGGAGAATTGGCCAAATAGTTTGCCCATTTGGCAAACTGCAACCTTGGGTTTGGGTCAAACTCTTGGCCATCCCAAGCCTGAAGCTCATCCCTAGCTGTCACGTGCGGACCTGGGTTTGGGTCGAACCCTTGGCCAACCCAAACCTGAAGCTCATCCCTAGTTGTCACATGGGGAGTCCATTGCTCATACAACTCTGGCAACTCATAGCTTATGACTTTCCTTTGCTCCTGCCATCTTAACAGAGCGGCTGGGGTGCTGCTTGGGAAGGTTGAGTTAAAATAAATTTGTTGATTAGCCATGCATGAGGTTCACTTAGGGATAAGAAATCTTAATTAAATAAGGTTGTTCATAGTTTGAAAGCTGCACATAGCAACCAGTTGGCTTCCTACTGGCATTGTGCCCATAGCAGCAAGGACCTAAAATAAAGAACCAGACTGCCATTGGTGAAAAGAACACTTTTTCTTTAGAACCATTTTTCATAAGCGGGGTCCGCTGTGTATTGATTAGGAGCTCCCAGAGTGCAAGAGTCCACTCAGCATTTCACCTTTCTATCTAATGATGAGGGGTATACAATGAGTGCTAAAAAGAGCTTAATTGTTCACAATATGTACCATAAAATGAGGTTAATTAACTCTGTTCCCCGAGCCACGCAGGAGTCTGGAATAGTTATACATCTTATTAATTTTAATGAGTGTCTTTTTAAATGCATAAATATCCTCATATCACTTTTGATGTTACAATGGAGTTCAGATTGTGTGTGTCAAACAAGATGTTTCCCAGTTTTATACGATAGTAACTATTCGTGTATTAGCTCCACGCCATGATTTTCAAGATGGAAATGGCTGCATTGCATGTGCAGCGTTTAAAGAGAGCCAGTCACGCTAAGTCTATGTAAAAGTCTGAATTTTTAGTCTTTAATGTATATAACTGTGCAGGATCACTCTGGGCCTTGTGCACATGGATGCCAGCTTGTATAAGAGCAGCAGACCTTTGCAAAGAATTCCAGAGGAAATTTTAAACAGCTTTTTTTTTACTTTTAAAGCTCCATTCAGCTCCAGTTGTATGGACTTGGTGAACATCCAAGCAGACCAAACCCAGACCAGTGTGCGTGTCACTATTGGCAGCCCTGAGCAGTGTAGGAGTGAAGGAAAGGTAAATATAAGGAAGGGTATGAAAGAACTAAACCCTTATCCAAAAAAACAATGCTATTATATAGTTTTTTGGCAGATGAGATATACAAAATCCTCTTCCTTTTGTGTTTATACTCTTAGCTGATTTCCATCATCTGTTACATGCAAAGAATGCAGCTAGTGTCAGAGATGATGCACATGCGCAGCAGTTACATCATCAGTGGATGTTCAATGCCCTAAGAAGAGCGAAGGAGCAAAGAGGAGGCAATGGAGTACCAAGATAAACCAGTGGAGAAAATGGCAGTTGGGGGTGGAGAATTAACTGTAAGCACTTGTACCACTTTCACAGAGCACTTTACAAAATTGATCCCCCTGATGAAGCCATGTGGATAGTGACGAAACATGTTGGGGTGCACTTGGGGGCACATGCACCTTATTAAGTGGTTGTTAGACTTTAGAGAGAGGATAATTTTTCATGGAGAAATAAAAGAAAATAAATGGGACAGGGAAAAGGGAGGAGTCTTTAGGGCAGAGATGGTTTACACAATAGGACTACCACTATAGGAATATTAGTTGAAATGAATGGAAAGATGTAAAAAAAAAGCCACTATGCAAGCATTGAAAAAAATATAATATTTATTTTATTAGGTAGAAAGGATAAAAACAAAATATTTGTAGGGGGGTAAGAGTGCTGGTATAAGCGCCATGTACATAGCCTGTGCAGAAAGTGAAACTGTGGGAGGGACCCAGCAGGCCCCACCCACTACCGGCTTCCTGTAGAAAAATACAGGAAGGGGCGGAGACAAGACCAGTCACCCTGCGCAAGGAGAGAGTGCAGAAGTGACCGGTCTTTGTTACAGGAAGCACTAGAATACTACACAGATCTGGAAGAAACACACAAAGCTAATCAAGATTCAAGGAAGAATACACATGACTCTTGTATGAGGACAATATTTGCTTATCACGGAGATCAGCTTTAAAGCACATCTGTTGCCACACACTGAATGAGCAAAGCACAGGATTTGCAGTCAGCTTTGCATGTAATGAGTCTATCTCATATATTAGTTTCAGCTTTTAAGTTGCATTAGTGAAATAAATTAACTTTGCACGATATTCTAATTATTCGAGTTTCACCTGTATATATACACATACAAACATGCTAAGTACAACAATTACTATTTTGTGAATGTTTTCCTCTTTCCATCCTGTTCAATCACAATTCAGTTTCCCTGTTCATGTTATTGAATATCACTCCGGATGTGTCCAGCTGCAGAGTCGGTGCTTTTAGCATCTGCCTGTTTATATTTAAATGAGACGCCTTGTAATTCATAATCCATCTCATATCTATTGAGACAACATAAAGGTTTGAAGTGGCTATTATGACGTGAGTAAACATTAATTTACATGGAGAATTAGTCTGCAGGGCTGCAGGTGAACACAGTGTGCGGGGTGAGAAATGAAGGACGTACCCAGAAATATAATCATAATGTAATATTAATGCACGGGAAACATTGTGCATGCTAATGTATGAGTGTGACACGCATGCAGATGCAGACATGCAACTCCCACATAATGTACAGTATAGATTGATATGTAGATAAAGCATGCACATACTGTACTTCCCAGCTTCCTGAGATGAGAAAGAGGGACACCTTCTGGCACAATGTATGTTGGCAATGGATTCACCCCTGCCACACCTCCAGTTATGCAGATCAAGAATTTATCTGTCAAAAATGAAAGGTTAATAGAATTGTTTTTTTCCACCAATAATTTGCCTTTATACCGGCTTTTTCAAATAGCAAACAAGATAATTAAGAAGTAAGGTAAAGGATTTATTGCAGAATAACATTTTTGGAATAGGTGGAAAAACTGAGGAGGAAAGCCGGACAGAGGGACAGTATGGGAGGTATGCATGCATTTAAAGTAATATACTGTGTATTTACAGTAAGCTTATATTTTATACCTCAAAGTGACATTATACTCAGGAGTTGAATCTTAAAAATGCATTCAAGTACTTTAACTATTATCAAAAATGTATCTTAGTTGTGTATCACTCGGCTGTAGATCCTCAAATCATGTCTGGATTGGTGCTGACACTGTCCTTCCTTCTGGAGGGGGCTACTTTTGTTCCCTGTGTTCCCTGTGGTACTTGTGTGTGCTGTAAGGTAGTCACCCCTCCAAGCTCGCTCCCGGGATGGACTACAATCTCATGTCTAGGTTACTAATTTGTATTGCGATTGTAGTCCATCCCGGGAGTGAGCTTGGAGGGGTGACTACCTTACAGCACACACAAGTACCACAGGGAACACAGGGAACAAAAGTAGCCCCCTCCAGAAGGAAGGACAGTGTCAGCACCAATCCAGACATGATTTGAGGATCTACAGCCGAGTGATACACAAATAAGATACATTTTTGTTAATAGTTAAGGTACTTTAATGATTTTTTAGAGTTTAGTGTCACTTTAAGGTTGATATACAGGACTTGGGATACTGTGGATGCTGCAGGCTGGTGCACTTTAGTATAGCTCAGCAGGATTCACAATGTATCTGGGTGACCTTTTTCCTCTCTTTTCTTCAGTGGAATGTGCCTGGGGTAGTTGTGGGCATATGACTTATTCTACTGTACTCCCCCAGGATGGTAACATTTGGTCTGAAAGTTATTATACCTAGATGAAATGGCCCCTATACTCTGAAGCCCAGTGACAGCTGTATTGTTTCTTTGATTTGTAGCAGATCAATTTAGGCACTTCAATTGATGTTGATCAGCAAAATACATGGGAGATTGTTTCTGAATCGATTTCAGTCGAATATCCACTAAAATCAGTTGATTTTTTTTTTTTTTTAAATCAATGCAATCAACAAAAGTGTATTTTTGATCATCACGATCAATCATCGGTTAAATTGAACCTTTCACTGTAAATATTGATTAAAAGATCAATAAAGCTTCCCTATGCAACTGAATTTTAAAATAATAATAGCATGACCAAGGTAGATTAGATGTCATCTGGTTTCTTAAAACTTACTGCTGGCCACCACATCCAAATACCCCAATCGAACAACCCAGAAGAATGCAGTTTACTTTTAGCAACATTTTATTATAAACATTCAAATAACAACAACAAAAATAACAACAGGGCATCGCAGGTCATAAGAACGTTATGCACTCCCTGTGTTTGTGGCGCCAGTTAATTAAGTCAGGCCCCCCGGCCCCAATACACCACCTTGGGGATGATAGTTGACTGCAGACACTACTGTTCCATAACTAAACCGTCAGTACAAGTTCCCAGCTGACCCCACCAAATTAGGGATGCCGCACCGAAGATGGGTACCCAACCCTTTTTTAATACCACTAGATTCAAGAACCCCAACATGCCACAACAGCTGCTGCAACTTTTATCCAGATTGCCCCATGTTCATCTTACTGGGTAGGTGGGAGGGACGTTCTCTTGACAGCTGCTGACCTCGGACTACCTTTTCTTTTACCTTCCTACAAACCACCCTTAGGAAGTCCTCACAATCAGCCCAGCCCCACCAATTAGGTATGCGACCCGTAACATTTTGCTGCCCACTTAAGCCTGCAGAGCCAGATTTCTCTTCATGTGAATCCCTTTGCTTATTTATTTCCTTAGCTACATGCCCCTCTACATGCCCCTCTACATGCCAACTATTCTGGCACAGTCAATTGGGTCCATTCACACCTGATTGCAATGTGACAGCAGTGCCTGCATGCGTGTTGTGTGTTGAGACGCATTGTTGTGTGCTGTTAGGCAGCCCATTTAAAATTAATGGGTTTAAATGCACCTCAACGCACATAAACTTAGCTCCTGTTGAAATTCTTGTGGTATGCTGCAGCGCATATCAGCACAAATGCATTGTGGTGGGAATTTGGGAGGCCATTCCAATTGAGTTATTGCACCACACAAATGTGTGCATGCTAAGTGCATGTTAAGAGTGTTGCCTTAACATGCATTTTTACGGACAGTTACTGTAATGCAATGGTGTGAACAAGTGCATAGTTAGTTATTGATTAAGGACATTGACATATTGGAAATTTTGAATCAATCAGCTGATTAGGTCTGGTGCCATTTTCTCTTGTTCTTAGCTACACCTTAAAGATGATAATTTAGTTATAGGTGAAGCCTGGCAGGCTTAGTCAGCCCCGGCTTGTTTTACGTCTTGCTTACTCCAAGAGTAAGCTCTCCCAAATGGGAATTTTGGGTGTTCCAACTTACCTTTATCTATGCCAGCTGCCTTTAAACAATTCTACATGAACTGCAACAACAGAGAAAAAAGTTGCTATTCTCTGCAAATGTGCATTTGTCTGCAATTATGAGGGTGTGACTGCAATAATGAATGTCTACATTTCTCCTCGACTACTCAAGGCGACTGGAAGTTGTCAATGGCAAATTAGCTTCAGCTGTAAGCAATTGACCAACTGGCAGATTAGTATGATGCCAAGCTGGCAGGATGACTTGAGCAAACAGGCTACAAGGCATCTCTGCAACACTATGACAGCATCAGCAAACAAACACTTCAGTGCTTTTCTTCTTATTTGGAATATGTGGCTTCAGCTTAAGTATGTTTGACTCATGCTCAATTAAGTTCCTCAGCAGCAAAGTGACATTTGTTCTCATGGGATCTTCCACATCTGTCACGCCATCCCAGCTAGTCGGATTGCTTGTTGTAAAGTAGAGAGGGAGTCAGCATGCATCTGCAATGGGATATTAAGAATATACGAAATTCCTGAGCCATATGTGTGGGACTCGTATGGCACGGTTGACTGCAGCACAGTTTTGAAAATGGCCAGATAGGCCTGCATACCGATTACTCTAGTGGAATTTCTTCATAATCTTCCTAGCTTTGCACTTCCTGATTTTGGTGATTGGGTAATGGATGGGGAAGCACTGGAGGCAAGACCCACTGCCAGTGTGGTAAGGTGATCAGTACAGAGCAAAGGTATGGTGTCTGTCACAACTGCTCTACTACTCTGACAGCACCCTGATCGATCTCAATCTGTCTCTGTAATATGCTTACTGTCTGCTGCCTGCCTTGCCCTAAACCTGTCCCAGGAACACACTTACTGTCTTCTGCCTGCCCCCACATCAGCCTGTCCATGGAATACACTGTCTATCATGTGCCCTGACCTCAGCCTGTGCATGGAATAGGCTTACTGTCTGCTGCCTACTCTAACCTCAGTCTGTTCTTGGAATACACTGTCTACCACCCATCCTGATCTTAGTCTGTGCTTGGAATACACTGTCTACCACCCATCCTGATCTTAGTCTGTGCTTGGAATACACTGTCTACCTTCTCTCCTGACCTCAACCTGTCCCTGAACCATGCTTATTGTCTGCCACCAGCATAACTAGTGCCTGTCCCTGCTTTTTGCTACCGACTGTCTCCTGCTTTGACATTGTCTGTCTCCAGATCATGCTACCCTTGTGTGTTAAATGCTAGGGCAAAAAAGTATTTGGTAAGCTTGCTTGCCTTATAGGAATGGGGGCTGATATAGATGAAGCTACACTCACTAGCTGTAATCCCTGACTATCAGTGCTGGAGTGAGCATTACACTCAGTTTGTAAGATTTAGGGCTAGTGCACACATGTTTAAGAAGAAAATCAACCAAAAACTGTCTTACAGTTTAGATCTGTGAGAGATCAGCGTTAAGGATGATCTGCTACTTGTGGTTCCTTTCCCATGTAATCTCTTCTACCTTGCTACAGACTGCTTTGTCCCACAACTGGGAGGTATAGGCATCACCAGATGTTATGTGCTGGTTGATATAGTATCTACACAGCCAGTCCCCACCCAGCCTGTCAATCTACTTTAGTATTTAGCTGTGCTTCTGCCAACACCAATTGCCTGGGCAATAGTTTACTTTTGTAGCCTAAGTCGGTGTTAGTTCCCGTGTTCCTGCATTTCTGTCTCTATCTCTTGTATTTCGAATATGCTTGTTTGCTCCCCTCTGTGACCTTTGTCCTGTTTCCATTTCTGAAATTGCCTGTTGACCTTGCACTATGCTCTGGTTTTGTCTCTGCTCAGCTGCCATCTGCACAGCTCTGTGCAAGGGCTTTAACCTGCTGCACCCACCAGGAAAGCCCATCACTCCCTGTGGTGTGTTCTGGTGAAGATCTGGTGGCGTGTACGTAGACTCTAGGCATTGGCCCTTTTTTTAGGGTTCATGCCTTCTCCAATGTACAGATAGCTTTTCAGTTTATGATTTGGAAATACTGTGGATGGTGAAGAGATATCACTGCACCCAATTGGAGGAATGCTGGAACTTTTTGTGTATATTAAACACTGGAAAATCTGCAATAAGAAGATTTTCAATGTTGAATGTATGTTATTAAAAGGAGAACTATGGGGTTAAGGCTTTTCCCATAGTTCTCCTTAGGGTAACGGGAGGACACAAACTAGCGTCCTCCCGTCACCCTAGGCTCAGTATTCCGCGAGCTGTAGCCCGCGGTTTACTGAGACGCCGCAGCTGAAGCGGATCCCGACAATTGTGCCGGGATCCGCCCAGCTGCGTGAGTGACAGCTGGCTCTGCCTATCTAGAGGCAGAGCCAGCTGTACCCGCCCCCTCCCCCGTCCGTTCCGCCAGTCAGCGCTGGCGGATCGTAGCGGGGGGAATCCAGGTCCTCCCCTGTCACGGCAGAGAGCCGTGACAGGATAGAGAAGTGAGCAAAAGCCGGTATGTGCTCGCTCACCTCCCGATCTACCGAGCCGACCTGTGACAGTCTCATTGTCACAGGTCGGCTAGAACTATGAGGTGAGTGAAAAGCACTCACCTCATAGTTCTCCTTTAACACTTTCAGGTGGAAGAGACACCTGAAATGGGATTAGGTCTGGAGATGCCATAAGTGTAATTTACCTTTTCTTTATAGAGAACTAAAAAAGTGAGGTTTTGTCCACCTGGTGCAGAAATATAACTGCATGTAATTTAAAAGAGGGTGCCAGAACATTGTTTGCATATTAAACTCTAAAAAAAAAGGTAAGGGAATAAGATATTTTTTTGAATGAACATTATTAATATATTGTTTAAAATATAAAATGAATTATTATTATATAGGATTTATAGTGCACTAACAGTTTGTGCAGTGCTTTACAATATGAAGGGATACAATACAGTTACAATGCAATTCAAGACAATATGATTCGAAGGGCCATGCTGTTTTTTTTCATCATCAAATTTAGTTTTTATATTATTGTATACTGCTGAATGGGATTTTATAGTTGTAGAGTGCGAAAACTATTAGAATAACAGCAGGAATATCCTTTCCTCACAGGTCCATAGCTACAGCTTCCCCTCCAGCAAGGAGAACAGTGAGCAAGACAGTAAAAATTTCACAAAATCATACTCCAAATTGTGTTAGACCATCAGCCAGAGGCAGCAGTACCTTAGATGATCTTAAACTGCAGATATACAGCTCTGAGACTACAAAACAGCCAGGAAGATTCTTTCAGGAAGAATTAAGGACAGACGGTAAATCTTTCAAATTTGGCTCCACTTTAATAGATTCAGAAGGATATTTCAATGGAAGGATGGCACCTCAGATATTAAGGGTAACGTCGGGTACCAGATAACCTTTGACAAATTCTATCATCTTGCTAAAAGATGTCTACGACCAAAAAACACTCACACATTCTTTTGCTACCCCCATTAAAACCTATTTCTTTACACAGAAAGAACCTTGACCAGTCAGCATTAGATTTTAGGTCTACAATGAACCGTATAATACGCGTTTATTTATTGCCCAACTTCAATGCTTTGTCACCATTACATTGAAAGGAACTGTTAGCTCTGTCCCCTGTGTCCAATATTTCAAGGGAAAGATGGCACTCCAGATATAGTGGCAGGTACAAGGTGACCTTTGACATATTATATAACCTTTCTAAAAACTGACTATAGCTATAAACCATTCACACATACCCCCCCCCAAAAAAGAGAAAAAAAACCTATTTCGTGATACAGAAAGAACCATGACCAGTTAGCATTAGCTGCTAGGTATACAACCCTAAATATGCACCTTTATTTAATGCCTAAGATCAGTTCTTTGTCACCATTATATAAAAAGATCTGTCCCTTATGCCCAAAACTAAAACTCACCCAGTTGTACATTATCCAAGTTGGAGTTTAATTTTTTCCCCTGACTGACTCACTTAATGTAGTCCCTCCTAGGCTCCTCATGGCATCTATTTGTCACTTGATGTAGTCCCTCCTAGGCTCCTCGTGGCATCTATTTGTCACTCGATGTAGTCCCTCCTAGGCTTCCCAGGTTATATTCTTAGTCATAGCTCCCAAATGTCCCTCACTTGCAACCAAATCCTTCTGATACTCTTTCCTTCTCAATTGTCCATTTTCTTGGTCAGATTATATGCCAATCAACCATAACATGATGACCACCCATCTAATATTGAGTAGGTCACTCTTTTGCCACCAAACAGCCCTAGCCTGCCACGGCATGAACTCCACTAGACCTTTGAAGGTATGCTGTGGTATCTGGCACCAAGCCATGAGTAGCAGAGCCTTTACATCCTGTAAGTTCCGAGGTGGGGCCTACATTAAATGAACTTGTTTTTCCAGCACATTCCACAGATGCTCCATTGCATAGAGATCTGGAGAATTAGAAGGCCAAGTTAACAGCCCAAATGCGTTGTTGTGTTCCTCAAACCATTCTGGAACCATTTTTGCAGTTTGGCAGAGCGCATTATCCTGCTGAAAGAGGCCACTGCACCTCCATAAAGGGGTGTACTTGGTCAGCCACAATGTTTAGGTAGGTGGTACATCGTCAAAGTAACATCCACATGAATGGCAGAAACCAGGGTTTCCCAATAGAACATTGCCCAAAGCAACAATACTTGCTTTGATGGCTTACCTTTTTCCCAATCTTGGTGCCAAGTAGGCAACACACACACACACACACACAGCCAGGCATCCACATGATGAAAGAAAGCATGATTCATCAGACCAGACTACCATCTTACATTGCTCCATGGTCCAGTTCTGATGCTCATGTGGCTATTGAAGGCGCTCTCAAGAAAACCAATGGGAGTTAAACCAATCACTTTTTGCGTATTAATTCTTTATGGTCCACATAACTGGCAGCATGCCTGCTTATGCTAAAAGGTGTTTGTCTTTCCCATATATGAGAGTTTAAATTCTCGTTGCATTTTCTTGAATATTCACTTTTTTTTTTTTTTTAACACCAGAGATTTTAATCTGTTTAGTTACTATCATTTGTCTTCCTCCGACTGAACGGAAAACAAGTCCTGTTCTTCTTTGTCTAATTAAATTAAGCTGATTATTATGCAGGTATGGTATGCTGCAAGCTACCCTTTAACATGCAATGCATATACTACATATTCCTGTTTATCTAGCTCTGTATATTTTATAGATCCTTGGATTCTTGGATTGCAGCCATCCTTTTTCATTGTAAGATCCAAGCATTGTTTGCTTCTGAATAATACCTTATTGGAATTTCCTTTTAACTTTACAGAGGAAGGACTCAAATAATTCACCGCTACTTTATCTATTTGCTTTCGTAAGCTGCGGTTTAATATAAAGCTACCAGAGCGCAGCTGACATTCCATCTTGCCATTATCAGTAATATGCAATGATAATAATAATAGTCATCTTGGCCATCTTGTGTCAGATGCTGCAAAACGATAAGATCCAGTTCTTCTTAAAGTGTTATTAAATCTTCCATTTAAAAAAAAAATGAAATAGAGCAGCATACTTCTGCAGTTACTCGGTTTGACTGTTGACTTTTGTTTTCAGCCTGTCACTTGTCTGCAATTTCTCTGTCCTCTGTTTCCATTTTAGGGTTCCTTGCAGGGTCCCCAGTGTTGTTTATGTGTTTAGACTAGGAATTTAGATCATGAGGAATGCTGAATTAAGTTTTACTTGCTTAGAAGAATATTACATCAGAAAACAGCATTGTGCAAGAAACATGTAGATAGAAAAAACTAGGGATGTTCAGATACCAGGTGCGGCATACG
Organism: Nanorana parkeri; assembly: GCF_000935625.1. NCBI lineage: Eukaryota > Metazoa > Chordata > Amphibia > Anura > Dicroglossidae > Nanorana > Nanorana parkeri. The sequence goes on from NW_017306565.1 coordinate 1,355,523, forward strand.
GTACAAGTACAAGTACAGATACTTTTACAGCTCCAAGACTAGACTAAAGAAAAACTCAAAAGTTAGGAGGCAGCTGTCATTTGTAAGGAGCACACGGAGCTCCTGGGATTTGTGCATTCCTGTTTTAATGTATGATTTTGTTTTTCACAAATATATATAAGGGATGAACCAATACCATTTTTTTAAAGTACAGATACTTCTCCAAGTATTTACAGATACAAGTACTGATACATTTTTGTTTAGTGTCATGTGACTGTTTTTCTAAAACAATATCGACTAATGATTTCAGGACAGTGGTTGAGCGCCAGAGCCAGGTCCCAGCTGTAACCCTGGTAGTTCTCGTGAAAATTCCAAGTATCGGCACTGGTATCTGAACTGGTATCTTAACATCCCTAGAAAACGTCCTGTGTATCATAGATAAGAATGCACATAGAGAGTAACATTGCACTATAGCGCCATCTACAGCTCAGTATATGTATGGCATGCAGGATCCGAATTTCGGAATTGCATTTGGGAGCTCCCAAATGCCATTCGGGTCTGGGAGCCATATACTGTACATATATTACTAAAGCTGAGGCTCCCAGACCCGAATTGCATTCCATTTTCCCAAATCAGCCTGCCAAAGTGACTTTACCCTTTAATTATGTATATGAATACACGTTCGTATTTATATAGCTATGTACAATTGTCTATAATAGAGATTCTCACAATGTGCATTAGAAGCTATAGCCTCTTCCCCAGCCTGTCTGTCCTTGGCCCGCCCCTTTCATTCATTGGATTTCATTTTTTTTTTCAATCATGGAGGATCAACATCACATGTGGGTGTTACCTAGGGTCTGGTCTTTTTCTGCATGCATGCCCACCTCTTCAGATTGATGCTTGTCCTTCAAGGTGATTTGATATTTGCATAACTGCTTGCATCAGGATTGAGGAGTAGCTTCCAGTTTGGAGCACCAGGGGGTGCTTAGAATCATGTGATCTTCTCACATCAGGGCCAATTAGAAAAATAAATTACTTAAGAAACCTTTAAATAAGCATGTGACTGGAGACACTACCCCTCATAACCTGTACCAGCAGAGAGAAGAGCGTAATGTTAAACATATGTATTTTCTTTACTGCGTCTATATTCAAATAGCTTTGAGTGCTTTTAACCAATTTGTTGTTTTTTATGGATTATTTGCAAAGAAGCTTTTTAAATTTATGTTAGCTACTTGACAGAACGTAATTTTTCTTGCCTGTAATATGGAGCTCTTAACAACTGACAGAGAAAATGGGCATGGAGCGTTCATCTCAAAATACCTAGTTTGGGAACTGCTTTAACTATCGCATTGCCAATTTATCAAGGCATTAAAGTAGAACTCCAGACTTTTCTTTATTTTGGCTACAGGAGGATAGAGTAAATCTTACAAAAATAGAAATTTTGATGAAAAAAGTTGAAAAAATACTTACTGCACACCCCAGTGATCTTGCCTAGGTGAACCTGTGCAGGAGTGTGTTTTTCCAAACATTCCCAGGATCCTGTAAGAAGACCTAATGATGGCTCCCTTGCCTAGACGAGCACACTGGTGTGCAACAGAGGTATATTTTACATATGTTGTAAAAATGTTTCAGATTTTTACTGACCAGTATTTATTCTGGAAGTGGGGATGCTGCACCACAGTTGGATCGTGCATTTTTATGCAAGGTCAACTTTGAAGCAGAAGTAAAGTTCGTTGTGGAGACTGGGCAAGTATGCACAGTGTCACTGTTACATACCTATGCCTTGCCAGCGCTTTCTCAGTCTCCCACACCCGCAAGCACTTTCAGCTTTTAGCCGTACTATCATGACCACCTCCCAATTAAGATAACATTTCCATATAATCACATAACCATATGCTAGGCTATATTTTTTTGAACATTCTCTGTTCCCACTGTACTTAAAACAGACCTTGTATTTTTAGTCACCTCTGATTCTACAGAGTCTCTGCATACCAGACACATGCAGCTGTTACTCCTTCTCAGCCTTTGCGTCAGCCAAGGCCCTGGCAAGGGCTGGGCACCTCACACAATCTGCAAACACTTAAAGTGACACCAAGCTTAGGGGTTAAACCTTAAAAATGCATTCAAGCACCTTACCTGTTAGCAACAATTTATTTTATTTGTGTATCACTCGGCTGTAGATCCTCAAATCATCTCTGAATTGGTGCTGACCCTGTCCTTCCTTCTAGAGGGGGCTACTTTTGAACAAAAGTAGCCTCCAGAAGGAAGGACAGTGTCAGCACCAATTCAGAGATGATTTGAGGATCCACAGCCGAGTGATACACAAATAAGATATATTGTTGTTATTGGTTAAGGTACCTGAATGTATTTTTAAGGTTTAACCCCTGAGTTTAGTGTTGCTTTAAGTGCTTGCAGATTGTGTGAGGCTTCCCTAATCCTTGCCAGGACCTTGGTTAACTCCTGAGTTTAGTGGCACTTTAATTAAAATCTTCCCTGGCCTTGCCTGGACCTTGGCTGATTCCAAGGCTGGGAGATGCTGCCTGCACCTAGAATGTATCAGAAGTGTCAAAGACATGGTCTATTTTTAGCATAGGGGAAACAATTTTTAAACAAATATAGAATAGCATATGCTTATGTGAGTATTTTATGTAATTTGTAATAGCCACAAAGGATATAAAACTTCTCTGTGTGCACCAAATGCCTTTTTAAACACAATTATTACCTTCTTAAATTAGTGGTGACATCATCACTGTGTTATACATAGCCTAGGCATTGCCCAGCAGGCCCCACCCACTACAGGCTGCCTGCAGGAAGCTACAGGAGGGGGCGGGGACAAGACCAGTTACCCTGCACAAGGTGAGAGAGCAACCTACAGGAGTTGTTGCATGCTGTATTACTGCACAGATGTAGAAGAAATCCACAAACGAGACCAAGTTTCAAGTAGGAATACACGTGGCTATAGTAGCTAGACTATATTTATTCAGCTTTAAATTACTTAGATAATAAAAATGGCATATTGTACTTGTCCTGCAGAGCGGAACATAAAAGCTTTAACTCTTAAAAAAGATATGAAAGGAGGGAAAATACACTTTGGTCCACAGAAGCTGAGGCTTTACATAGCAGATGGAATATTACATTTAAATATATTCAAAGTATATGCAAGAATTCTTCAGCTGAACACTGCAACTCACAAGGACAACAGCAAAGCCACACAAGGTCAGTGCAAAACACCCCCAACTCAGTATGTATCAGTACGTGTCATTTGGGCTGTGACAGTTCTGGGAATGCAGATTTTCATCTGTATAATTAGTGATTGCAGACACTTTTCCGGACACAAGGGCTAAATATCTACTGACCCAGAAAGGATTCGGCCCTGGAAAACTCATAAATACACGAGGAACAGATAGCGACATATATGTGATACATCAGTGATAATGTAAAAGTAGAATTCAGGTGACAATTGTCAAAGGTGGAATTTCCTGTTGTTTTGGAGAGATTTCCATTCACATCTCTCTTGTATCTCCTAAGCAAGAGATGGAGTGAAAACACTTCAATGGGACACTAACAGAAACTAAAGTTGCCAGTAGGTAGTTTGTTGGTAGAAGAGATGTTGGATCTCTTCTGCAAAAAAACCTCCTCTCCCTTCCTCCTAGCAATTTTTGTCTGGATGGGAAACTGGCGTTGGCACATGCTCAATACGGTGCACATGCTCGGTCCTTCCTACAGAGATGAAACAGGGAGCCAGGATAATAAGCTCAGAAGTTACATCATCAGAGTCTACAGTGGTCAGGAAAGTGGACCAAAAGAGAAAAACTGGTGAACTGGTGACAGGGTCATGGGTGGCGTATGGCAGCTGCATAGGGCAGACCGGTCAGGGTGCCCATGCTGACCCATGTCCACCACCATAAGCACTTAAAAAGGCACATGAGCATCAGAACTGAACCATAGAGCAATGGAAGAAGGTAGCGTAATCTGATGAATCACATTTTTCTTTTACATCATGTGTAAAATGGCCAACCTTAGGAAACCTTGGGATCTGCTATTCATGTGGATGTTTGTCTGACACGTACCACCTACCTAAACATTGTTGCTGACCAAGTACACCCCTTAATGGAAACGGTATTCCCTGATGGCAGTGGCCTCTTTCATTAGGACAATGCGCCCTGCCACGCTGCACTGAAAAAAACCCCACACTATATAATACGTTAGGGTAAACTACAAACGTTAAAAGGTATATTGTGTAGAGCTGAGACATTGTCAAAAAATTGCTCTGAGATTTAAGAGGCAAAGTAACTGCATCCCTTTTTTCCTCAGCAGGTCCTTTCTGTAAATAAAAATGTTTAAAAATA
>NW_017306565.1:1359867-1374919 GCF_000935625.1 Nanorana parkeri
TTTACAGCCGCTAATGCCTGCCGCATTTAGCCCATTCACTCTCTTGGAATGCATACAAATGCCAACATTGAAGTTGAGAGGTATATTTCATGCTTCCCCTGATGGATGTGTGGGTTTTAATTCTGACATTCTCAAAAGCATTGCTCCAAGCTTAACCACCTATTTTTTATTGAAGGAAATATTATAAATGGTAAATCTGCTGCTTCTCCACTTCTTCCTTTTATCTCTTAATTTCTGAAACCCGAAGCGTTTAGAAAAAAAAAGTAAACGGTGAACTTTTCTTGAAAAGGAGAAGCGGGCGGACAACTCCCAGTGGAATCTCCTTGTATTTATGCTATCAAGTTCAATGTTCTACTGTTCAATAAATCGTGCAATGGAAATTCAGTGAATAATTTTATACCCAAACACTTTCACATACTGGCATAGGGTGAATGCGCATTTGGGCACATTTTGTTTTACGGATATTTGCTTATAGGTGGAGCCCGGTGGGCTGAGTCAGCCCTGGCTTCTTATAGGTTTTGGGAACTCCAACAGCGAGATCTTCCATCCACAATTCCTGGCTCTTTTCCTGTACAATTGGCAGCTTGCGTGTTCCATGTCCTCCTGTTGCATTGTTGAAAATAAAATAAAACAATCCAGCAGCGATGATGGGAGCCCCTAATAAAGAGAACAGCAGGTGTGCAGACCTGGGAACTACAGCAGATCATCTAGATCGTCTCCAGAGATCTCAGCAATAGAGTCCTTGGTAGATAGAAGAATCTGTCTGGATGGTAATTCTCCAGCATCTACCAAACACTAAAGGTTATTCACAAAAGGGTGAAGAGTTTGGAGAAGGCAGTAGAAGTGAACAATCTAGGACAACATAGCTCAACCAGAAAGTGAGCGGAATTGGAGAATTTCTCCAAATCAGCTATGTTGTCCTAGATTGAATGAGAATGATGTGAAACCTCGCGCCACTACTCTAATCAAGTTAAGCAGCAGCTGAAATCTGTGTGGTCAGATATAACGTATGAAATTAATGGTAAAAGCCGCGCTGTGTGAATGAGACCGCAAAGTGTCAGATATAGTATATACTGACCTTGGAGTAATGTGATACAATGTGTAAAAAGTGCAAAACAAAAAAGAAACGCATGTATAACATGCACCTTAGTGTAAATGTAATTGCTACAAAATATCCATAATGAAAAATCAAACTGTGAATCAATGTGATGCAATGTGCAAAGAATACCGACAAGAAAAACGCATGTGTGTAACTTGCACTCCAGTGAAAATAATAAATGGTTAAAAAATGTCCATGATCCTGGATCTTCAATAGTCCATTAAGTAAATAGAAGATAAAACATTGGATGTAGAATAAACTTAGTCTCCTGTGACCATCAACAGAGAAATCTTCTGGAATGCACCTCACCTTTAGCAGACCTTTTACGTTACGACATCCCTGATGAAGACACGCCCTTTGAGCAGATAGAAACAGGGGAGAGAGAGAGAGTGCGAGGAGAGAGAGAAGAGAGGGCTGGTTCATACCACAAAGTCTGTGTTCAGCCTCTAGAACGCATTGGAACGCAAGCCGGGAGGGGGCATGGCTGTGCGTGGCGGGGCGGGGCGTGGTGGTGCATTGAAGTCAATGGCACCACAGCCACGCCCCCGCCCTCAGTGTGATCGCCCGCAACTGGAATGCAGGCACTAATGTGCCTGCGTTCCGGGTGCGGGCGATCACAGTGAGGGTGGGGGCGTGGCTGTGGTGGCATTGACTTCAAGGCATAGCCACGCCCACTCCCGCCCTTGAATGCAGGTGTTTTTTTCATTGGTAGATTTTATTGAGCTCTTCATTTGACGAAAAATTGTGGGTGCCCCTGGTGTACACTGAATGGCACATGAGCTGTACCACCCCCCTATTCACGCATATACAAATGCTAACACACGTCGGGTGCACCTACATGTGAAAATGACAGTTGTGCCACTCATGTTACATATCACCTCAATCATCGGAGTGCGAGCAATACTCCTAGGGCCATCAATCACTGTTAACAATAAACTGATGAGCAGTAAAAGATTGTAAAGCATTGTCTATGGCCAGTTTTGGGTTTGGTTGTTTTTTAGTGATTTCACTAGTGCATGCAATTTTAAGGCTTGTCATGTTTGGTATCTATTTACCTGACATGACCCCATCTTTTATATTTTATCAAAAATGGGTAATAATAAATGTTTTATACCATAGTAAAAACTCTTTTTCCCAAATGTGTTGTACTTTTTACATAGTAAAAAAATATAAAAAACCCCAAACTGAAAAATGGCCTGGACAGGAATGGGGTTTAACACCACAGTCTTCAAGTGGTTAAAGGGCAGATACCGCAATGCAAAAGTCTGAATGTGGTCCTACTATCCGTCAGATCGCATCTTCAATAGACATGTAAGCTGCGGAAAAATTTGGTTTGGTTCGTTCAGATATTTTGTTATTTCGGAATTGGGGATTCGGATCCAAAATGCAATTCGGTTCGGGTTTCAGATTCGGACAAAATCCGAATTTTCGTTAGTTTCGGATGAGCTTACGAATATTCGTTGTTAGTAAAACAGAAAACCATATTCAGATATTAATACTAAAGCTAAATCTCCCAGACCCGGATGGCATTCAGGATCCGAATTTCCAAATTGCATTCAGGAGCTCCCAAATGCCATTCGGGTCTGGGATCCTCAGCTTTAGTAATATATGTATATGGCCACCAGACCCTAATGGCATTCGGGTTCCAAATTTCCGAACTGCATTCGGGAGCTCCCAAATGCCATGCAGGTCTGGAAGCCATATACATGCTGTATATCAATAAAGCTGAGGCTTCCAAACCCAAATGGCATTCAGGATCTCCCAAATGCTATACGGAAATTCGGATCACAAATGCCATTCGGGTCTGGGAGCCTCAGCTTTAGTATTATATGTATATACTGTATATGGCTCCCATGTTGCTGTAACGAAAATTTGTGTTCAGACCCATTCGGATGCATTAAACCGAAAAACACATCTGATTGGCCAGAGAAGTCACATGTCCGGTTCAGTTTCGTATTTGAACGAAATTCGGACGGGATCCGAAATTCGTAAACGGGAATTCAGATTCGGACACATTCGGATGCATTGGGATTCGGAAATTCGGATGTGTCCGAATGTCCAAATTTAGGAAAATGCGTCCAAATTTTGATTCGGAATGAAACGAATCGCACATGTCTAATCCTCAATTTAAGATGGCGTTACCATAAAATGAGTTGAACGGACACAACTTATGTCCTTTTCTTCAGCAAGCTGAGATAAAATGGCTAATTTGTTGGAAATATACATACACAATTTGTATTCCTGATACAAGGAAATAATTCTGTAAAAGACATTGCATTTTATTACCTTAATTTGCATGTACTGTAATTAATTTGGAAGAAGGTGAACAGCATCTGTTAGTCTGGAAGAAAAAAAAAATTATTTTTTGGCAGCTGATGACCGAATAATTAAACGGCTTTAACTAGTTCAATAGCATTTAGGTGCCGCATATTAGATGGTTAATTTAGGGATTGCCAAAAGAAGTAAATGGATCAGCATGTAGCAACCGGGCACGGATTATTATTTTGATAGTTGAAATTAATTAATGTGCGCTAAATAAATAAATGATTCATGTTCGAGAGCATCTCATTATTTTCAGGAGCAGAACAGAGTGTTGCATTCAAAGACATTTTGATGAATCCTGTGCCGGCATGAGATCATTTCAGGTTTGTAAACCTTTTTTTTGGATTTGTGTTTGTTGTAAAAACATAAAACGATGCATTTGTCCCTGTCCCGGAGCCACAATTCTGAGGGGGCAGGGCTGACTTGTAACAAAGTTATGATGTCATAGCGCTGTATTATGATGTTTTATTGTGCTATTTTGCTCTTACAGCTGAACGCCAGGCAAACAACCAAACACACCGGTGAAGTATAAAGGATTAATCTATTTTACCTTTTAAAAAATTTGCATTTCACTTGATCCAGCTCTGAGATCGACACGGCCCTGCCACACAGCACAGCGCTGTCTGGAGGAGCAAAAGACCAGATTTTTCTATGGGGGTAAGGGTACTTACATGTCTTGCTCCTCCCCCAACCTTTGATTGGTCAGTGAAAAAAGCAGCAAACTGATGAGCTCATCTCTTTGTCACTCTGCTCTCTCTCTTGCTATCAACAAGTTTCTGGTTAGCACATGAGCACTGCAGCATAACTGATTGGCTCATTTTGCTGCTTCTTCCTTCCCCAGTCTGATATACCTTAGCAAACAAAATCAATTTACTGATTGGCAATAATGAACACAGAACTACAGTATAATAATCTGTGTTTTTTTTTATCTCTGTCTGGATTTCAGCATTAAATATACCTGTGCAGGATGAGATATAGTTATTGTGATGAATTGGCCTTACATGACCCACATAAGCAAGGGCCACAATGTTCCTTCAGATATTGAGGACCTGTCCACATGCTGGGAGTAGAGGAGAGCACCTACTGCTGGAAAGTAAGAAAAAAGGTAAGCATTGCTGCTTATTACTTACTTACCCGAGTGACACCATTGGAGGTGTGGCTCCCAAACCAAGTCAGCAATGGCAGCTCACTTTAATTATATTCTACTCTTCATTGACAGCCGTCGCTCCTGTCTGCCAGCGAACAGCGGCCGCGATATTGTTGCACATAAAGCCACTAGCAGGCAACTTTGACTATTAATACTAATCAGAACTTTGTTTTGTTCCAGCCGGCACACAAAGCCAAATCGTTCCCTTGACAGACTGCAGCTAAAACAGCGCAATAAACACCTAATTTAACAGGGGGATATAAAAATAATTATCCCACTCCATCGTCCTCGAGAAAGCGCGCATCAGCAAGCCCTTCTTAAAAGTTGCTAATCTCTTAATAAATAGACCGATGTCGATCGGTTGCCATGGCAACCCAAGGCGCACAATGGCAGGGAGTTCCGTGATAAGGAAGATCATGCAGAGCAAATCAAAATATTAATCAGCCGATAAGAGCAAAACAAATAATGATGAGGCGACTGCTGAAACGAGCATTTGATAGGAGTTCATGGCGATGGGGAGAGCAGCGTGGTTAGGGAGGCAGGATGTGATTATTAAAATTACAGGCGCACTTTGAGTGAACTTTCAGTGAGCAGCAAAGAAATAAAAGTTTGGAACAACTAGCAAAGCTCAGTGCAACTGCACCTGGGCATGTTTCCAATGGGCTGTCAAAGTTGGCGGTGCTGGAAGCCGGTGTTAAAGTACTCTACTGGGGAAAATATAACTGCCATTGCCAGTCTTTCCTTCCGAAGGGGTGATGCTGATTCATATATTTAAAAAATGGCCAACAAAAACAATTATAATGCCCTTTTCAAGTGAGTTGGTGTTTTAAGACTTTACATAGTAACATAGTAGGTAAGGTTGAATACAGACCAAGGTCCATCCAGTTCAACCCATGAATGTATGTGTGTATGTGTGTGTGTGTAAATCGATGGGGGAGCCCTCCGCACACCTTGCAGCAGTCCCGGCCAACAAGAAAGATGGTGCTCGCAGTGATAACCACGGATGGTGCCATGTAAACACTGAGCAAACAAGTAGATCACCAGCACTCAGTAATAAAGTTGAATATGTCACTTTAATTGGACAAGGATGTCACAGTGATTAGAAAAGCCGACGTTTCGGGACCACGCAGGGTCCCTTCCTCAAGGCAGGAAAATGTGAGGTACCGAGCAGTATAGCCGAGCCGAATGCTGGATGTTCTAGATCCAGATGTTGGATCAGTTAAGTCTAAGTTCAGCTGCACTTCAGCTCAGCCGAAGTGCAGCCGACATCAGCCGGTTTACGGCTGATTTCAGCTGATATACGGCTGAAATCAGCCGTACAAGCCTGAAGTGAATAGCCGAACAGCGTTCGGCTCACTTCATTTCGAGTGGGTTATTCACTCGGCTGCCTACGGCACCTTTGTGATTAACCCTGTAAGATTGAACCCTTGAATACTACTTAAAGCCCAACTGAACTGTCAGTTTAAATTAGCTAAATAAATTGCACGTATATGAAAACACAACAGGGGGAATTTATCAACACTGGAGCAGAAGGAATATGGAGCAGTTACCCATGGCAACCAATCAACATCTCTCTTCAGTTTGCTCAGGTAAGATTTGAAAATGAGACAGAGAAGCTGATTGGTTGCAGTGCAAATCTGCTCCAGATTTTCTCTGCTCCAGTTTTGAAATTCCCCCCAATGTTTTTTTTATGTTTTACAGTGTGTTTTCATGGCCTGAGCAGAAAAGCCTGTGCAGAAGCTACAGAGTGGGACCCTTGCTCTCTGGTTAGAAGTAGTGATCTCAACATGTCCCCTACTAAACCATATCTAAAGCTCTGCAATCAGCAAAGTGTATGCTCCTTGCTCATTGGAGAGTCTCTGACTCAGCAGAGGTGTGTAAGGACTCCGCAAAGAGACCACTGTCTCCTCGTAAAGAGCATGTGTTGCACTCTGCAGCATGCTAGCAGGGGAAAGTCTTTTCTACCCAGACTGTGGCTACTTTCTATTGTAAATTCACAGTAAGAATTAACATTTCTTGTTTTGATGCTGCTAGAATTTACTTAGACAAATAAAACTTAAAGTTGAGTATATCTGTTCCTTAAATTGACCCTGTCAGTGTACAAAATATTTCAATCAATCCATACTTGTAAAAGAAGGCAGTACATACTCATCTTTCCTGTTACTCCCGCCGCTGAACTCCTCTCAGATGCTGATAAATCTGCTAAAGCCCACACTGAAACTAACACTTCCTAAAGTATTGATCTCCCAGGTCCTCAGCAGATCGCACTAGTTCCTCTCTCTCTGTTGTCTACACCTACAGAACACAATGGTGACTTGGAGGTCAGAGGGCAGAACTAGTAAGAGCTGTAGGGGGAGAGAGATAGCATTAAGGTAAACCTGGTGCTTGTCCATCCATGCATAAGCAACAGGTTCACTTTAAAGCCTGACTTGACTTTCAGCATAGATAAGCTGAATACATTCTAGGCGCATCAAAACCAAAAGGTATGCAAAGTCTTAAAATCTATTTTCTTTAGAAAGAGGAACATGCCTAATCACTGCTGTAGAGAAGGACTTTGGTGTCTGTGTGGAGGCAGTGGTCTTTCTACAGAGGTCTGACACATCCCTGGCTGAGTCATACCTAGTCACAAAACCTATACTCCCAGATGGTTGAAGAGCTCTACCTCTGACTTAGCAGGGGGAGACTCTCTGACTCTGCAGTGGTCTCTCTGACTCTGCAGAGATATCACTGCTTGAGACCACAGAGAGACCACTGCTTTACACAGAGACCAGGGTCCTGCTTTGCAGCAAGCTGGCAGGGGACAGGCTTTTCTACTGTGGCTTCTTTCTGAAAACAATACATTGTAAGATTTAGCGCACATTTTGTTTTGGAATGTAGCTGAATTAAGATTTGCTTTAGTTTTAAGGTTTAGAGAACTATGTTTAGAAGTAAGGCAAATGCAGCAGCCTCAAAAAGCAAAATGTCTTCAACTTCAAGGGCATTTTGTACATTATTTTACAATTATTTATATGGCGCCAACATATTCCGCAGCGCTGTACAATTGTTTAGACAAGACAGGTATGAAATACTGACAAGCATCATTGACACACAGAAACAGTAGGTGAGGAGGACCCGGCCCAAACCAGCTTACAGTCTAACAGTCATATTGTATTGGACAGACAGTAAGGAGTCAGTCTGGGATGTGTATCAGAATGTACTACAAGCCGGGGTTCCCAAATAACCAAACTGCTGACAAAAGGGACGGGGTAAACCGATGCACTTCGGCTGGATGAATAATTGAAAGCTGTACTTACTCTCTGCATCTCAAGGTTTGCATTCGCATTCATGCCTAGAGTGTACCTTTAAGATGAAATGCTGTTCAAGGTCACCGTCTGGTAAGTCCATGGTAATTTATTTATGAAAGGAGGTCACTGTGGGAGACATTTTGCTAGAACTGCCTTCAGGGGTTAATTTGTATATATTTTTTCTATGAGTATCATGTTTGAAAGTATCACGCATGGGGTTGGCCTAATTTATTTTTTTAATTAGTTTCTGGGCGTAAGGCAATTAGAATGTGTGTGCATGTGTATTTAGAATGTGCTTAATTAAAAAGAGAATAAATTATATTTCATGTGTACATAATACACATTTTCTCAGCAAGTTAGCCCGACGTCGTAGAGGGTTTTAATTAATAACAGTCATAAAAAAACTTTGAACAGCAGATTACAAGACAAATAACTGAGCGGCCAAGAGTGCGAAGGCTTTTCTTCTGAGATTACAAAGGCTGCTTTGTGATTTATTCATAATTAAAGGGTCTGTATACCCAATATTGATATGTCAGTTTTTGGTGGGTGCTCAAGAGTTAACTCCGGGCTCAGCCCCCCCACCACCACCATCAGATCCCCCCTCTCTCTCAGATTCCCCATTGCAGTATGTTATGCTGTTCTTATATTAACATACTTAACTTTTCTGAAGTCTTCAGGCAGGTCATGGTACATGTCGGGTGCTCTTCCTCTTCAGTCCCCTCCCGGTCTTGGATGGTCCTCTAAATGCAAGGATTGGCATTAATGGGATGATACTTTTAATGATGGGTGCACAAATAGGAAATTAAAATACAACCCCAATTCCGAAAATTTGGGAGGATGTGTAAATTCTACATAAAAGGAGAATGCAATGATTTGCAAATCTCATAAGCCCAAATTTTATTCACAATAGAAAATAGAAAACATATCAAATGTTTAAACTGAGAAAATGTAACATTTTAGGAGAAAAATAATATAACTCTGAAATTGATGGCAGAAACACGTCTCAAAAAAGTTAGGACAGGGCAACAAAAAGCGAAAAAAAGTAAGTGGTACTAACAAGGAAGACCTGGAAGAACACTGTTAAACTAATTAGGTTAATTGGCAACAGGTCAGTAACATGATTGAGTATAAAAAGAGCATCCTAGAGAGTCAAAGAGGTTGATTTACTAACCTTATAAACACGCCACGAACAAGTATACACCTCTGTAGTGTGTTCCCTCCCAGCATGATCTATTGGTGGAATCTATACACCTTTGTAGTGTGTACACACCCAGCAGGTGTATTGTGCAAAGCCCTGCATGAATTGCAAGGTGATGTTGTGTAAATTAGCTCTACATTGTGTTGCTTGCGTTGATGAATGCAGGAATGTAAATGCATGAGCTAACCATTTTTGTCTAAACTGTGAAGCAGCATTATATATGCATCATGTGCATGATTTTTCCATATATGGCATTAGTGGAAATATGCTTTTAGAGACTTGCATGCCGCTATTAGAGCGGCGTGTAGCCTATGGTGCATGCTACATGACGCGCACGTACGCAAATACATAAAAACGCACCATAAAGGCGTGAAAATGTGACATGTTGCTCTGTTTGGTTGATACATACGCTTTGCTGTGTAAAAATGCACACGCACCTGGTGCGTGCGTTTGTTTAGGTTAGTAAATCACCCCCAGAGTGTCTCAGCAGTAAAAATGGGTAGAGGTTCACCAATCTGTGAAAAGCTGCGTCTAACAATTTCAGAATAATGTTCCTCAGCGTATAATTGCAAAGACTTTAAAGATATCATCATCTACAGTACATAATATCATCGAAAGATTCTTAGAATCTGGAGAAATCTCTGTGCGCAAAGGATAAGGCTGAAACACAATATTGGATGCCCGTGATCTTTGGGCCCTTAGATGGCACTGCATTAAAAATCATGATTCTGTGCTGGACATCACTGCATGGAATACTTCCACAAATCACTGTCTGTGAACACAGTTTATTGTGCCATCCAAAAATGTCAGTTAAAACTCTATCCTGCAAAGAAGAAGCCATATCTGATCATGATCCAGAAATGCCTCCATCTTCTCTGGGCCAAAGCTTAACAAGCATTTAACATGGTCTGTCACAAAGTGGAAAACTGTTCTGTGGTCGGACAAATCTAAATTTGACATTCTTTTTGGCAACGATGGACGCCGCTCCCTCCGGAACCAAAGAGGAGAGGGGCCTTCCGGCTTATTATCAGCACTCAGTTCAAAAGGCTGCATCTCTGATGGTATGGTGGTGCATTAGTGTGTATGGAATGGGCAGCTTGCACAGCTGGAAAGGGACTATCAATGCTGAAAGATATATCCAGGTTTTAGAGCAGCATATGCTCCCATCCGGACAACGTCTTTTACAGGGAAGATCTTGCATATTTCAGCAGGAGAATGCTAAACCACATACTGCATCTATGACAACACAATAGATTCATAGTAGAAGAGTCCGGGTGCTTAAGTGGTCTGCCTGCAGGGCAGACCTTTCACCAATTGAAAATATTTGGTGCATCTTGAAACGAAAAATACAACAAAGAAGATCCAGGATTGTTGAGCAGTTAGAATTCTATATCAGGTACAAATGGGACAACATTCCTCTCCCAAAACCACAGCAACTGGTCTCCTCAGTTCTCAGACATATACAGAGTGTTGTTAAAAGAATAGAGGAGTCTACACCATGGAAAACATGGCCCTGTCCCAACTTTTTGAGATGTGTTGCTGCCATCAGTTTCAAAATGACCTTATTTTTTTCTTAAAAGGGAACATTTTCTCAGTTTAAACATTTGATGTTTTATATTTTCTATTGTGAATAAAATCTGGGTTTATGAGATTTGCAAATCATTTCATTCTGCTGTTATGTAGATTTTACACATCGACCCAGCTTTTTGGGGAATTGGGGTTGTATGTCTATGTGATGTCTGTGAAGGTTCTCATTCATCCAGGTCATGGTATATCTGTTAAGAATAAATCAAAGCAACTGGACTTGCTGTATTTGTCTCGAAGATACTTCGCTGGTCATCCGACTAGCATCTAAATTTGGGAAATCTAGTCAGATGAACAACGAAACGTCTTCAAGAAAAATACAGCAACTCCAGTTGCCTTGATTTACTTTTTACAGATATATCTATGTGAGAAATGTGCATCCTCATCCCTTCGTAAATCTAGTCTCTCCCTCTTGAACCTAATCTCCCCGGTGTTTAATTATGTATTTTGATTTTGCAAAGGCTGTGGCCTTCTGCTGTGACTATTTCACCAGAGGAGTCTTCGATCAGTATAAGACACCAACAAGTGATATCTCCCACTCTGACTGCCTTTAGGCAATCCCTTAAGACTCATCTCTTCAGGGAAGCCTATCTCACCTCAACCTAACCACTGAACCATCACCTTCTCAAACAAGTCAACCCCTCACAGCTACCTCCTCATGTATCACTTCCCCCTCCCTTTTAGCTTGTAAGGGCCCTCCTTACCATCTTGTCTTGAATTGTATTGTGATTGTAATTTCTTCTTTCTATTGTAAAGTGCTGCACAAACTGTTGGTGCTATATAAATCCTGTATAATAATATTAATATAAAGCCTAACCCAAGACACTTTTTTTCCTCTCTTTATGGTTGGGATCAAAAGCATTTGTACCCATTTTGGAGATTCACGCAGACAGGAAGTAATCATCTTTCCAGACAAAACAAAAAAAACTTTTTTGAAAGACTGGCAAGAGATAGAAGTGGAGTACAGAAGGAAGAAGAAACCTGTTTGCTTTTTATTGCTATCCAAGGCTTCCTTAGAGATTCCCCCTCAAGTTTCCGTCAAGGTAAAACAGGCCCACCAGTCAGGAATTGAATAATATAGAAATAGAAATAAAAATGCCTTCATTAGTAGCATAGAAAAATGCTAGAACAGCTGTCAGCTTTTTATTGCAGTGCACACAGATCAAAAACACCGTCCTATCTCTGTTGAAGAAAAACATATTCACATACCATCAAAAAAGTCAAGTCAATTTTACAACAGAATCAAGCCTGCTTAAAATACTCATACAAGGGGATAGGCCTATGATATCGCTGCTACTGATGCATGTTATGTACTTAAAATGACACTAAACTCAGGAGGTACATCTTAAAAAGGCATTCACGTACCTTAAGTATTAACAAAAATATACAGGGTTATTCACAAAGCTGCCGAAGGCAGCCAAGTGAATAACCCAGCCGAAGTGAAGTGAGCCGAACAATGTTCGGCTATTTACTTCTGGCTTGTACGGCTGATTTCAGCTGTACATCAGCTAATTTCAGCTGTACATCGACTGCCTTCGGTCAGCCGAACTTGCTCTGCAGAAGGACATCGACTCAGCCGATCCAACATCTGGATCGGCTGAGCCGAAGCTACGGCAGCTCACTCGCTGTCGTTCGCTGCTATTCTCATAGGGGCCGAATGGCAGTGAGTGAATAGCCAAATGCCGCCGAGCAGCATTCAGCTCGGCTATTCTGCTCGGTACCTCCGTGGTACCGAGCAGAATAGAAAATAAGTGAAAAGAAAAACAATTGGGTGGAGCTAGCAGTGACAGCTAGCCCCGCCCACCTGTTTCCCATTGGCCGGCACCTGCCAGAGTCTTCTAGCAGGTCCTGGCCAATGAATAACAACTGGGCCCAGTTGTTATTGTTTAATGACAGATCAGCATTCCCAGTTCATTTGGGGACGCTTATCTGTCATTACAACTGGGCGGAGCCAGCTGTGAGATCCCAGCTGGCTCCGCCCCCAGCTGTCATTTGCGTGGAGATCGGTCAGCTTCGGCCAACCCTTCTCTACGTTTCAGCTGTCACATTGGCTCAGTTGAGCCGGAGCATATGCCTTCGGCTCGGCTGAGCCACTCGGCTGCCTTCGGCATAGCCCATACAGAAGCCCCTCGGTTCGACTGAACCGAAGGGTAGAGGCAGTCGAAGAGAGCCAAAGGATCAGCTGAAGCTATTGCTGTATCCTTTGGCCCCTTTATGAATAACCCCCATAGTTTATTTGTGTATCACTCAGCTGTAGATTCTCAAATCATCTCTGAATTGGAGCTGACACTGTCCTTCCTTTTGGAGGGTGGCTACTCTTGTCCCCCCTGGTCCTTGTGTGTGTTGTAAAGTAGTCACCGCTCCAAGTTCGCTCCTGTTATATAGAGTACAATCTATGTAGTTAGCTAATGTGTATTGAGATTGTAGCCCATAAATGCCGCCGAGCAGCATTCAGCTCGGCTATTCTGCTCGGTACCTCCGTGGTACCGAGCAGAATAGAAAATAAGTGAAAAGAAAAACAATTGGGTGGAGCTAGCAGTGACAGCTAGCCCCGCCCACCTGTTTCCCATTGGCCGGCACCTGCCAGAGTCTTCTAGCAGGTCCTGGCCAATGAATAACAACTGGGCCCAGTTGTTATTGTTTAATGACAGATCAGCATTCCCAGTTCATTTGGGGACGCTTATCTGTCATTACAACTGGGCGGAGCCAGCTGTGAGATCCCAGCTGGCTCCGCCCCCAGCTGTCATTTGCGTGGAGATCGGTCAGCTTCGGCCAACCCTTCTCTACGTTTCAGCTGTCACATTGGCTCAGTTGAGCCGGAGCATATGCCTTCGGCTCGGCTGAGCCACTCGGCTGCCTTCGGCATAGCCCATACAGAAGCCCCTCGGTTCGACTGAACCGAAGGGTAGAGGCAGTCGAAGAGAGCCAAAGGATCAGCTGAAGCTATTGCTGTATCCTTTGGCCCCTTTATGAATAACCCCCATAGTTTATTTGTGTATCACTCAGCTGTAGATTCTCAAATCATCTCTGAATTGGAGCTGACACTGTCCTTCCTTTTGGAGGGTGGCTACTCTTGTCCCCCCTGGTCCTTGTGTGTGTTGTAAAGTAGTCACCGCTCCAAGTTCGCTCCTGTTATATAGAGTACAATCTATGTAGTTAGCTAATGTGTATTGAGATTGTAGCCCATCCTGGGAGTGAGCTTGGAGCGGTGGCTACTTTACAACACACACAGGGACCATGGGGAACAAAAGTAGCCACCCTCCAGAAGGAAGGACAGTGTCAGCACCAATTTAGAGATGATTTGAGGATCTACAGCCGAGTGATACACAAATAATATACATTTTTGTTAATAGTTAAGGTACCTGAATGCATTTGTAAGATTTAATTTCTGATTTAAGTGTCAATTTAGAAATTAGCATAATATTAATATTTTGTTTTCTTATCATTTTAAAGACACTCATACAAACATACAAGAAAAAAAGAAAAATATATAGAAAATATAACCCTTTGCACCTTATAAAAATTTCAAAAATACCACCAGGGCTCTCCTAAATAAACCATGCTATAATGTTCATATCTGTAAAATATTTATAGTCAGTGTTTATTATCCTTATTATCCATAGGGAGGAAAGGATATCCTTTTCCCCTACCGATGATAACCACGGAAGGCTATAAATAGTTTACAGGTGTAAATAGTTTATAGGTTTTTATAGGGTGTAAAGGGTAATATTTTTTCTTGTTGTTTTTCTCTTTGTATTTTTGTATGTGTGTCGTAATATGATAATATGACACCATTGCTATAAGGCATGTTACATAATTCCAAAAATAACACAACGATACTTTATTTTCTCAAGCAAAAAGAAAAGGATAACCCAGACATAACTAGTTCGTACGAATCTGAATTTCCAATAATGAAATTTCTTTCCCGAATGAAGTTTTATTGTGTTAAGCATCAACTTTACAAAAAAAACAACAGAATTTTAGTTAGTAAATTTTCGTTACGCAAAAGTTACACAAAATTAAATTAGACAAAAGGAAAAAAAATACTTTGTTTGTCTTTTTACAGTCCACAGAAGAGAGAAAAAAAGTGTAAGGTTCCCCCCCCCAATTAATACTAGACCCTTTAGGTCTGGTAGGAATGTTAGGGGGGACCTCCAGTGTCAAAAAAAATTATTGTGTGGGGTTCCCACCAAAAGTCATAGCAGACCCTTTAGGTCTGGTAGTTATTTTAAGAGAATCCCGAAATGAATTGACTTTCAGATCTGAATCCTGAAAAAATTAAAAAATTAAAAATCTGAAAAAAAAAACTAAATACATTTTTTTTGCGGGCGCACATGTCCATAGGGGAAAAAGGATATCCATTTTTCCCCTTTTTGTCCCTAATTAATGATTTCCCCACTGAGGATATATATATATAT
>NW_017306565.1:1375197-1414660 GCF_000935625.1 Nanorana parkeri
ATATATATATATATATATATATATATATATATTCTCTTTTTATATTTGAATGATAAGATTATTAATTATGAGTTATGGATGATTGCCTATAGATGGTATAAATCAGTGTCCTGTCAGCTTGTTCTGTTCTGGACCATTTTACATGTTATGACCCTGTACATACTCATAAACCTTTAATAAGGAATTACAGACATTAAAATATCAGTTTTAGGTGAAGTTGACCGTTAAAAAAGCATGTCAGTTTCGTGACTGAGGTGCCTCCTAACCCTACAAAAATAAAAAAGGCTCATCAAGTTATAATGGAGGAAAAACTGCCTGCCACGCTCACAAAACCTATTTACCGAAAGCTGCAGCTTTGACCTGGAACGAACGCATTGTACATTGCCAAACGCAGACAAAATCACTGAATAAAGAGTGTTCCAGATGAAAATGACTTTTTGGTCCCGACTTAGGGAAAAAAAAGTAATAATAATATTAATAATAAAGGTTTATAAGATAGAAAATCAGGAGCCTTGGACTTTATTTAGAAAGTTTGAGCTCTTTTACTATTAGCATATAAAAGTGTTTATAGATTAATTCAACCTGTTGACAGAATAGAAATTGCTTCCCTTCGAGAGGGATTTATGGATTTTGTAAGCCAGCGGTCTCTGCTCGCTCTCATCTCTTTTTCCCCTACGCTCTTTAGAAGGGATAGGACAGATATGGAAACCGGTTTGATAATCTGCCAGATAGAGCCGTACGGTGTTGTGACCTTTCTTAAAGGAAATGTCCCTTCATGCCCCAAGGATTTGCTAGGCTCTTCTATAAATACTCAAAGAGATTTACTTTTTACTCACAGCTTGGAGATACCAAGTATATTATTAAAGATCCACAGCAGAGGCTGATAGTGATTATAAGATGGTGGATGGGGAACTAATACGGCAAGTATGACCATGCCATAGGGAAGAAAAGTGGGAGGAGTAATTATCTACATTACACACAAATTACCATCTTTTGGATCATATCTGCCATTTCCAAAATACATTTCTTTTACATATAGGGTTTTATAGGCATCATTAAAGTGACACTAAACTCAGGAGTTAAACCTTAAAAATGCATTGAAGCACCTGAACTATTAAGAACAATGTATCTTATTTGTGTATCGCCCTGCTGTAGATCCTCAAATCATCTCTGAATTGGTGCTGACACTGTCCTTCCTTCTGGAGGGTGGCTACTTTTGTTACGCATGGTCCCTGTGTGTGTTGTTAAGTAGTCACCGCTCCAAGACCCACACCCATGATGGACTACAATCAAAATTTAAAGTAGTAAGCTCAAGGTGAGATTGTAGTCCATCACGTGAGCGAGCTTGAAGCGTTGACTAATATTGCGGTAGTGCTCTGGATATCCTGTTTCATGAGCACACCCTGTATTAAATATTTTTAGTAAAGCAAATATTTTATATTAACAGTAGAAAAGGGCGTGAACTGTAAATTTAGAATTGAAAATACATTTGCCAAAAACCATTATAGTATTCCCTTTACTGCAAGTTTTGGTTTAAACGGAGTCACAGAGAGTCGCTGATAGGGTTCTTACCCAGGGATAGTATTATATTTCCTGCTAGGACCCCTGAACAACACGGGCCTCAATATTTCCAATATGTCCTTACATTTTATGATTTGCAGTAATGTTTAATTGATTAATGAGCTGTGATGCCTTACCACAAACATGACATTGCTGTGTACATATCACTTAATCCGCTCAGACACAAGTTGGTGTCCTCTGGATTCCAATCACGCTATTCTTTTGCACAGAAATATTAACATCTAACGAATTACAGAAACAAGCAGTGAAGTGACATAGCTCTGGTGCTCGAGTAAATTTGGATGGGAACCTTACTTTATATAGCAACAGATGGAAAAATGTTTCTTTAAAGAAAATGTGTCAGAATTACGGAAGGTTTGGCGAGTGAGGGGAGATGTGAAAGAATGTAAGTTCCAGTGTTCCTGTGGTAACTATTTGGCTATTTGGAATTCACTATATACCCGTTTGATAGGCCAATACAATTCACTAATAATGCCAGTAACTGGCCACTTGTATTTTCCACTGGGACTTCACAACACGGGGTTCCTTAAATGGACGACACATGACACTCTAAACTTCTCCTTCTTCCCTTTCCCTACTTTCTCCCCCTTTTCTTCCTTTTTTTTTCTCTTCCTTTTTCTTTTTATTTATTTTTCTTTTTAGTGCATATTTTCCTTTTATATTTTGGTAACACTTACTGTATGAAGCATTTGACGGACAGTACCACTCCGTAGGCCGGCAAAACGTCCGGACGGGAGTGAATCCTGCCCGCCTACACTTAATGCTGGAATTCAACTGTTAAAATGTACTTTGATGTAAAACGAATAGATGTTACAGTTACCTTGTTTATTTTGAAATAATAAAAATTGAATTATTTAAAAAAAGAATTACGGAAGGTGCCATTACTGATTTTTTTTTAAAGGTGAGGGATTCAGAACCATCATTCTCATCTTTTACTACTAGCGAGTCACTGGCTAGGAACAAGCATGCAGGCAGAGAGGTTGGGACCTTCATGCTTGATCTAGGTCTTTATTTTCCACCTCCTCTTCCCCTTCCTTTTCCTTCTTCTCTCCCTATTATTCTTTTCCCCCCTCCTCTTCCATGTTTCTGTGCCTTCTCTTCACACCTCTCCTTCTCTTTCCCTTCCCCTTATAGCTCTTCTTTCTCTACTTATTTTCCTACTATTGTTTTTCCTCTTACTCTTATGCTTCCTTTTCCCCTAACTACTCCTTTCTTCCTCTTTTTTTCTCTTTCTTCTTTTCAAATTCCTCCTCTTCACCCCTTTCCCCCTCCTCTTTCTCCCCCTATTAATTTCCCTCCTTTACCTCGTTATCTTCCTCTTTCACATCCTCACCTGCATATTTCTCCTCCTAATTATCTTCCTCTTCATCTTCTTCTCCATATTCTTCCGCCTCATATTCTTCCTCCTCCTCTTACACCTTCAATTCAACTTCCTCCTCTACCTTCTCCTCTTCCTCCTCTTCTTTATCTTCCTCCTCTATTTGCTCTTCCTACCACTATTCTCTTCCACTTCCTATTCATCTTGCTCCTTTAACTTTTCCTCTTCCTCCTTCTCCTCTTCCTTCTCTGCATCTTCCTCTTTCTCCTCCTAATTATCTTCCTCTTACGCTTGATCTCCTCTCCCCCCCCCCCTCATTTTTTTCCAGTATATTCTCCTCTTTCTCCTTCTATTCATATTCCTTCTGTGCTATTTCCTCTTTATCCTTCTATTCATCTTATAAGAGAACTGTGGCCAAACTTTTTTTTTTTTGCCTATAGTTCTCTTTTGGGTCACAAGAGTATATTTACTACCGTAATCTACTCCTGTGACCCAAAGTCAGCATATGGCGGGCTACTGGCTGCTATATACCGACAGTGCAGAACCGTGCGGCAGCCAGGAAAGATCCCAACAATTTTGTTGGGATTCACCCCGCTGCCTTTTTGACTGATAGCTCTCTAGATCCAGAGCCAGCTGTGCTTGCCCAATCCCATGTCTGTCCTTCCAATAAGCCCTGGAGGAGCAGAGAAAGGGGAGGGGGGAATACCTGCAGGTAGGAATGACGGACAGTCACTGCTCTCGGCAGGAAGCAGCCGTGAGCTGTGCGATCAGTGGTTCATGATTGCTCAGTTCTTGAGCCATAGAGACTGTGGGGTTGATTTACTAACCTTATAAACACACCACAAACGTGTATACACCTCTGCAGTGTGTTCCCTCCCAGCATGATCTATGGGTGGAATCTAAACACCTTTGTAATGTGTACACACCCAGCAGGTGTGTTGTGCAAAGCCCTGAAGGAATTCCAAGGTGATGTTGTGTAAATGAGCTCTATGTTGTGTTGCTTGCGTTGATGAATGCAGGAATGTAAATGCATGAGCTAACCATTTTTGTCTAAACTGTGAAGCAGCATTATATATGCATCATGTGCATGATTTTTCCATATATGGCATTAGTGGAAATATGCTTTTAGAGACTTTTTGGTTGATAAATACGTTTTGCTGTGTGAAAATCACACACACCTGGTGTGTGTGTGTGTTTAGGTTAGTAAATCACCCCCTGTGTGTGACAACCGCAGTCACATGATGAATCAAACTATTGGGAGGAGTATATTTTACCCTCACAATAATTCTCCTTTAATCCTCTACCTTCTTCTCTTCCTCCTCCTATTCATCTTCCTTTTTACCTTATCTTCCCCTTTCTTTTCCTCCACTTCCTCCTTCACAGTTTCCTCCTTTTCTTCCTAATTACCTTCCCCTTACTCTTCATCCTCATCTTTCTCCTCATCCTTTTCATCACTCCTTCTTCCCTTCTTCCTGCATCTTTTTTACTTCTCCACCCTTACCCAATCCTCTTCCTTTTCATTCTCCTATTTATCTTTTTCCTCCTCCCCACCCCCTTCTTTTTCCTCTTCTTCATTGTCTTTTCTTTATCCTTCTTCTTTTATTCTTCCTATTTTTCCTTCTAGTCCTCCTCTTTTTCTTCCTTTTTCCCCTCTTCCTCCTTCACCTTTTCCTAGTCCTCTTCCTCATTCTCCTACTTTTCTTTCTCTTTATTCTCCTCTTCTTTCCTATTCTTTTCCTGAGAGTCCAATAAGCCCTAGACCAATATTTGCTCTCCATGAATTACCCTGATCTTGGTTGAATTCAGATCTAGACGAATCTATCTAGTCATCACTGCTCAGAACGCTATATTTAAGAACCTCCTGGTGCCCCCTTTAAAGGGTTACACGAGCTTTGGTACATCACAGCAGAGACAGATGTAGTGTGAGAATATTAATTTCTAAATTAATTATTTGTGAAATACACATGCGGAGCACAACTTGGCATAATAATTATTTTCTGGATGTGAATTTTTCATGTAACTGCTGCCAAATAAGAGCAGCATTATATAAAATAATATGTTGTAAACGGGGAAAACCCAGCCAGCCGATTTATCTGCCAACATAAGTAAATGTCAGCACCATTTCTTCAATTCTCTGCATCATGCATACATGTTATTTCATGTGTATTGCAAATATGTAGGTGGAATAGTTGACCAATGCAGTAATGTTTCCAGTTATTTTTACCCATCTGTGCAGCTATGGTTGGTATCAGTAAATATTTGTTTTTTGTGCTTAAAGCTGAATAACCTGCTTAGATTTTCCCTCCCTGGTTCCCCTTCCCTACCCATTAACATGCTAGTGAATTGGAAAAAAAAAAATCCATACCCATGTTATGCCTCTGTGCTTCTCTATGTAATGCAGGAAATGCAGGGGATTCCCAGAATCCCACACCCAGAACTTGTTGTGAGCAAATGGGGCGGAATGCAGTGACATAATTGACCTTATATGACTACATGGCTATATTTGCTAAATTACATTTACCTGATATGGCTAAGTGGCCATGTTAGGTAAATATCCTTAGCATAAGCACCATGTCCCTTTGTTTACATGCAGCTACAGGACAGGGAAAGACCACTGTTTGTGGCCCACAGCTGTTTGTGTGGAAGCGCCCAGGGTCCTTCCTTGTTCAGAGTAGCTCGGGTTCTGCCCAGGTTCACTCCAAACCTGAGTTCATCCCCATTTCTGAGCCTTTGACCCTCAAAAAGTTTGAAGATCAGGAGTCCAGGCCTGGGTTCCTGCATGCTTGTTCCAGGCAAATGACTCAAAGCATTGAAACTGGTGACCGCCATGCAAGTAGCATTTTCATAGGGACATCAGCCATTTTAGCATGCATATTTAATTGAGAACAGATTTCCTTTAAAGTCCACCTCCAGGCAAATGGTTTCCCTTTCTTCAACCCCTCCCACACACTCCTACCCATTCACAAATGTTTAAAAAACATCCCTTGCAAAGCCCTATTTTACTAAACTGAGTCTGTGGCCTTGTGACCCTCCTCAGCACCTCTAGTAGTAAAGGAAAGTCATACAATCTGAACCCATCACCAGAAAGTCTTGTTGCTCAAAGTGAGCCACTACTACTGGAGTCTTTAGGAACCCGTGAGGATCACAACAGTGAATGGCCAGTGGGAAGTGACACCCCTTCTTGGTGATGTGGGCACCCTAACAAGGACCCTCACATTCTGCAGCCCAGAAAAAAGAAGGCTCAGCACATCACACATAATATGGCCAGGGATGCAGATTTATTTATTAATTTTTTAATTAGAATTATTTGGCCCATTTTATTTATTTATTCATTTTAACTAGCTTGGGTCAGGGTGGACTGGGGCGAGTGGAGTTCAGTAGGGGTAGGTTCCTGGTCGAAACACAGCTTTAAATGTAAGAAGACTTAATATGCTTTGCACAGTTTCATTTCCCATGGCTAATATCAGCAACAGTTTGCCAAATGGTTCAATTGCCTGAAGTTTATTTTTTTCAGCTAAGAATTAAAGGACTAAAAATGTAAATAAAATAAAATAAGAACGCGGCACAGATAATCTCTGCCATATAGCAATAAATAATTAATGTACATCGAGGGACAAGATGCAAAGCATGGCATTTCTTTTGCTGCCTCCGAGTGAAAAGATTTGACCTGTGCTCTCAGCTCTGAAGATGCACATTAAAAGGGCTTTATGACAGCTCGGAGCCCACTAACCCATGCAAATTGTAGCTTTCCCCTGGAGCACGGTGATGGATAGGATTTGGACTTGCTGATTCAGTCACATTTGCTGGAGTGAGAGCCTGAGAGCAGGAACTGTTCTTTCAGCACCACCAAGTCCCAGGGGGGACAAGAGATGTTTTCAGTGGATCATGTCAGCTACAGACGAGGTGTCAAGGGCTCCCGGTGCAATAAATACTTCACTTATACTGGCATTTTGATTTGTGCCTTTAGACACCAGCAAACCCGGCGTGGAAGAATGTACACGACATGATGTGTTTCACAGGTGGTGAGCCTACATTCGCAGCAGTTGTGTAATTAAAAAATTATTTACCCTTTCATGGACAAAGGTCAGTGATAACCAAACTAAAGGTGCCCATACACCTTACGATTATCGGACGAAACGTTTTTTCCGATGATCGAATAGTCGTACGATTTTCGTACGGCAGCCCCATCCTAGCCGTAATTAACGAAAAGCACCTGGACGAAGTGCGGTAATTGATTTGTCGTATTTTCGTTTGCGCATGCGCAGTGTAGATCGTACGACTTTTGACGGACAGAAACACCAGCAACCTTACGACAATCGTACGATCGAGCAAAGTTTTCAAACATGCTTGACCGTCAAAAGTCGTACGATTGTACAGTAATGTCGGTTCGGGCACTCTATTCACGCGTACGATTGACGTTCGAAAATTCAATCGCATACGATTATCGTACCATAATCGTAAGGTGTATGGGCACCTTTAGTTTGGCAGTGGGTACCAGTGTGAAGTTTCACCTTGCAGTGCTCCCCCCATTGTACAAGAGTTAAATGATCATTTAGTCTAGGGGGATTGGAATAAGTAGAAATATGTGTAATATTTATTTCTCTTGCACTCTATTCACAGCCTCTCTAACATCATCACGTAAGTGGGGGACCAAAAGCATGTTGAGGGTCCGTTCACATTCGAGGAGCATCAGAGAGCAGTGAGGCATGATTGGCTGCCTGGGGTATTAGGTAAGTATTAGAGGTGCACTGAAATGAACATTTTAAAACCGAAACGAAACCAAAATGAAAACATCAGACCTCTGATATTTCCCTTTTAAAATAGAAAAAGAGATCGAGAACACAGAGTCCTCAATGTCTTTTTTCTGCAGCCTCTGTTATAAGTGAACAGGAATCCTCTATACTCAGTGCTCCTGTCCATTTATACCATGTGGATTAGACATGTGCATTTGTATTCGGACGAACCTGCAAATCAACGAAAATCAGTTGATTTGGAGGTTCATCCGAATCTGAAGTAACAAATTTAATATATGCCCGAATATACTAAAACAATATTCGAGCATACATTAATTTGTTTTCAGAACACGCTATATTGACCGCCTGTGTGTTCTGCGCATGCCTGCTGCCATCTTGGAGGCGGAGTGTGTGACATCACATGACGGTGACGTCACATGCTGAACGTGCTTTCCGCCATTTTGGAGTAGATCTAGGTATACACCAAGACGCAGGGCTGAGTGACACGCTGGATTCAGGGCTTAGTGACACGCTGGATTCAGGGCTTAGTGACACGCTGGACTCAGGGCTTACTGACCCGATGGACTCAGGGCTTAGTGACGCGGTGGACGCAGGGCTTAGTGACCCGCTGGACTCTGGGATGAGTGACCCGCTGGACTCTGGGATGAGTGATGCGCTGGACTCTGGAATGAGTGATGCGCTGGACTCTGGAATAAGTGATGCGCTGGACTCTGGGATGAGTGATGCGCTGGACTCTGGGATGAGTGACGCGCTGGACTCTGGGATTAGTGATGCCTTGAACGCAGGGCTACGTGACCCGCTGGACGCAGGGCTTTGTGGTGCGCTGGACTCAGGGATTAGTGACGTGTTGGACACAGGGCTTAGTAACACGCCGGACGCAGGGCTTCGTGACGCGCTGGACACAGGACCCACCTGAGAGTGACCCCGATGGCCCACCATAGATGCTGCACAGCCCATCTGAGACTGTCTATGGTGGGCTCTGAAGGGGTCTCAGGTGGGATGGTCAGGGCTCCTCTTACCTGCACACCATTCCTCCTCTGCCACCGGACTGACCGGAAGTGACGGTAAGTCACTAACGTGACGTCACTTCCGGCCAGTCCGACATCAGACGAGCAGCGTCGCCGATGGGGCCCCAGCTTGTCTCGAAGCCGCTAGTGCGGCAATGCTAGGGCCCTGCGCTGCTGGGGCCAGGCCTCCGCCGCCACAGCGGGGGGCCCGGCCGCCTCCTTGCCCTGCACCGTCACCGATGCTCATGTAAGGGTCCCGGGTGGGCCCCCAGGGTGACCGGGCCCCTTACATGAGTATCAGCCGTACCTCCCTGATGGCGGCTCTGTGTGTGTGTGCTTTTAGTCGCAGTTTTTTTGCCCCCACCCTGCACCTACAGCCCCCCAATGAGATGCCTCCTGAGGCTGCCTCATTATGGGGACGCCCCGATCTCAAACCTCTAACTTCCACTTTTGTCGGACAGCTTGGCCTGGTAAAGGAAGTTGGGAAATATCAGAGTGTCAAAGAATATCAAAGTGTTAATGCCACTGACAGACTGGGGTTGATTTACTAACCTTATAAACACACCACGAACATGTATACACCTCTGTAGTGTGTTCCCTCCCAGCATGATCTATGGGTGGAATCTAAACACCTTTATAGTGTGTACACACCCAGCAGGTGTATTGTGCAAAGCCCTGCATGAATTACAAGGTAATGTTGTGTAAATTACCTCTATGTTGTGTTGCTTGCGTTGATGAATGCAGGAATGTAAATGCATGAGCTAACCATTTTTGTCTAAACTGTGAAGCAGCTTTATATATGCATCGTGTGCATGATTTTTCCATATATGGCATTAGTGGAAATATGCTTTTAGAGACTTTTTGGTTGATAAATACGTTTTGCTGTGTGAAAATCACACGCACCTGGTGCGTGCGTGTGTTTAGGTTAGTAAATCACCCCCACTGTATCATATATAATTTTTTAATTTTGCTATTGATTCCACTTTAAACATTCAGCTCTGTTGTGTTTCGGCAAATAGGAAAAGTTTCAGGTAATCATTCATATATCCATATTTGTACAGAAATTTCAGACCCATATTAAAGTCGTAATGGTCCGCAAAGCAAGTGGTAAACATGCCCAGCCAATGATCATTAATCAAAAAAACGCTGGCGTGGAAGCATTGCGGGCTTATTATAACCCATAACTTATTGTTCTTTCAAGAGAAATAGTAAAAAAAAAAAAAAATGCAAATTGAAACTTGGGAAGAGGAATTGAGATCGAGGTAAGATTTACGCGCTGTCATTTGCTTTGCCTATTTTTTTTGTTCAGTGATAAACATAAACACAGCAAATTACAACATATTTCAATTGGAAAGCTCTTAAAATGCTCTAATTTTCCAATTCCGAGCAGGTAGCGCCGGAGCCCCTGGCACAATGTATATGAACAATCATTACTTGGGAATTAATCTCACCTTCTAAACAGAAATGGCTTTCCTTCTCCCGATGGGAATGACCTGGAAAGTTTACCTTAAATTTATATTGCAGGCATGTTTAATAAACATGTTTGTTCATTCCCTGCCTCTGAAGATAGTCAAGAACGGTCGTATTTTATGGATAGATTTTATTATTTCATCTTTTTTTTCTCACAGGTGGAATGAATCACATCTAGTTCAAAAAGACAGGGCAGCTAATTAACTGGATGCAGATGGTAATTAGGTACACACTATGCAGAACTGTCAGTTTGAAAGTTTTTAAATCTTTTTTTACCCCAATTTTCCCCGCAAAGGATTTTATTCTAGTTAATAGATGTCGGCTTTTGGTTAAATTGTACTTTTCAGATTGGTTTTGTGATATTTATATTGTGATAGGTGCCTATATATACAGAGGTACCTTGATGCATCAGTGTGGGCATCTCTCTAATACGGCAGTCTGAGGTTTTTGCCTCAGGTAGCATCTCATTGGGTCACTTGGGGTGGCGGCAGGTGTGCCTGCTTCCCCTTTTCTGGCCAGTGTGTCCTGCCCAGCTCATTGATGTCACCAGTTGCCAGGAGCTGACTGGTATGCTCTGGCTGACATTCTACCCAGCTTCGAGTGATGTCAGTGAGCTAGGCGGGATGCCGCACCATGCACCATGACCTCCCCTGAAACATGCACCTCGAGCGAATGTGCATCATGGACCACCAACCCCCCCCCCCAGTCTAAGGTTGGCCCTGTTTACAAGTATTTACAAACATCTGTTTTTAAAGTGCAACTATGAGTTCCACCACCACACAAGTGCGCTATGCTTTTTTCTTTTCTTTATACTTATCTCTTCTAGATGACATTGAAGTGTCATTGAAACCTTTTGTTGTTGTTGTGTGCTTTGTTTTGAGGAGTGATTTATAAAGTCTGTGTCTCATTGGAAAGATTTCCCTTGTCCCAAAGAAACAACTGGAAGTGAGAAGAAATCTCTAAAAAAAAAAAAAAATTGAAATTCATCATTATACAGTTGTTACCAGATCAGGTGTCACATTTTGGATTTCCCATCACTTTATGAATTGAGAGGATGAATCTACCCAGCAGAAACATAATATGAGGCAAGCAAAGAAAATGTTACAAGGAAGTGAGATGCAATCTCTAAAAATAAGAAGAAAAATATGAAGATTCCTGTAAAAAAAAAAGATGAAGTCTACCATTATACAGCTGTCACCAGAACAGGTGCCCAATTGAAAGATTCCCAGTTACTTGCTGATTTGGGGGACAACTGTCAAATTTAGAATTTGCCATCACTTTATGAATTGAGAGGATGAACCTGCCCAGCAGGGACATAAAAGAAAGCTTACACAGAAAATATTAGGAAGGAAGTGAGAAGAAATCTCTCAAAAATTAGGGGAAGTCTACCATTATACAGTTGTCACCAGAACAGTTGCCCCCATTGGAAGATTCTTCTAGTGACCTCTTGTTTGGGGAACAACTGTCAAATTTTGGATTTCCTATCACTTTGCGAATTAGGTGGATGTATCTACCCAGCCGGAACATAAATGAATGCATGCAAAGAAAATTTTACAATAAAGTTTGAAGAAATATCTAAAAAAAATGAGGGACAAATAAGAAGAAATCTAAGAAAATAAATAAATGAATAAGGGGAAGTCTACCATTATACAGTTGTCACCAGAACAGGTGACCACTTTGGAAAATTCACAATTGCCTTCTGTTTCAGGGACAACTGTCAAAATTTGGATTTTCCATCACCTTATGAATTAAGACATTACATTAATTCATGCAAACAAAATATTACAAGGAAGTGAGAAAAAAGATCTCTAAAATAAATAAGGGAAAGTCTATCAGGGAAGTGCGGTCAGGGAAGGCAGGTGAGGCAGAGTCTCACCTAGTATTATGGAGGAAAATGCTGTCAGCTTCAAGTCTGAAGAGTAGCTTGTCACAGGTTACAGAGCAGGGAAAGCCTCCCCACTGTGTAACCTGTCATGAATGGAGAGCTGCCTGTTAATTACTTAATTACCAGCTTTTGATAGGTAGTTAGGTTACACAGCAGCGGGCTTCCCCAC
The DNA here is from genome assembly GCF_000935625.1 of Nanorana parkeri. Lineage (NCBI taxonomy): Eukaryota > Metazoa > Chordata > Amphibia > Anura > Dicroglossidae > Nanorana > Nanorana parkeri. The sequence goes on from NW_017306565.1 coordinate 1,387,382, forward strand.
TGCTTGTGTAACCTAACTATTGAGCCAAGAGCTGTCACAGCCTCTACTCTTTGTTAGAGGCGTGAGCTCTGTGGATGGCTAGGACCAATGGCAAAGCGCCGTTGGTCCATGCTGTCCAATGAAAAAAAAAACACTGAGGCCATTGATCTCGATGCCTCAGCAGTGACGAGCAAGTGAAGGACAGGGTGGCTCCTCCCTGTCTCCTCCCGTCCTTCTTCACACTAGCTTGGGACCTGGTTGGGGGTGGGGCTTCGGCTGGCAGACGCAGGGCTTCGGTGGGCGGGATGTGCTGGGGGCGAAGCTGGGGAATGCCACACCTGGAACCAGAGGTACCGCACGTCACTGAAGTCTATTATTATACAGTTGTCACCAGAACAGGTGCCCCCATTGGACAATTTGTTTTGTCCTGTTTCGGAGACAACTGTGAAATTTTGGATTTCCCATCACCTTATGAATTGAGTATATGAGATTCATACACTCAATTCATAAGGTGATGGGAAATCCAAAATTTCACAGATTGCCCAGCAGGAGCATAAATGAAAGCTTACATCGAAAATATTACAAAGGTTAATGTGAGCTTTAAAGTAAACAGGTTTATTTTTTATGTTATTATGTATTTATTTATTTTGCTAAGTAATCTTTTACAAAGCAGTCGCAGTGAGACTTTGAAGTTTTCTCCTGAAGCAAAAATGTAAGGCGTCCTTCTATTACTTTGCCTTCTGAGAAGAAAAAAAAAAGCCGGTTACTTCTTCTGGAAAAGCAAAACATACTTTGCTGCAAATAAGAGCAGCAGAACATAATTTGTTTTACAGCTGTTGTAGCAAATTCCGCCTCGTGCCCTTTTGTACGCCAATGGGGAAGGTATCCTTTGTGACAAGCGTTGGGCTGACCGCGTTACCTATCGGCCGGCCTCAGTCTCACTCAATTTCACAGCTGCGTTCAGCTTTCCATGCCGACCTAACCGCTCTGCCTTCTGCAGTCAGCGATAGCTATATGTATTATCCTGCGTATACGGAGCCATAACTGAGGTGATCGGGAAATAATCTCCGCCGCTAAGAAGATAAAGCGACTCGGTGTGTTACTTACTTTATCAGGACCTGAGTGCATTGCAGACCGAGAAACAATTACGAATGATTAAACCGGGTATTGTGTGGCTTGCTATGGTGATGGAGTATTATAGCAAATCCGCTTTCTTGGTAATGGAGTAGTTTAATAAATCAATATAGGTCATTTGCATTTTGTTAAAGAGAACCTGCATTGACTGATAACCCTTTCGCACCCACTTTAAACTTTTTTTTTCTTTTTTTTTTACACACATGCCAAAATGTACATTTATTGTACATTTTACTTAAAGTGACACTAAACTCAGGAATTAAATCTTAAAAATGCATTCAATTACCTTAATTGTTAACAAAAATATCTTATTCGTGTATCACTTGGCTGTATATCCTCAAATCATCTCTGAATTGGTGCTGACACTCTCCTTCCTTCTGGAGTTTTCTCATGTTTAGTTTACTCATTTGTATTGAGATTGTAGTCCATCACAGGAGCAAGCTTGGAGTGGTAACTACTTTACAACACACACGGGGACCATGGGGAACAAAAGTAGCCCCCCTCCAGAAGGAAGGATAGTGTCAGCGCCAATTCAGAGATGATTTGAGGGTCTACAGCTGAGTGATACACAAATACGATACATTTTTGTTAATAGTGAAGGTACTTGAATGTGTTTTTAAGATTCAACTCCTGAGTTTGGTGTCGCTTTAAAATTATGCGCAGCTGCAAATTGGCAACAAACTATGACCTCTGGTGTGGCATGGCGTGGCCACAGCACATGATGGGGGACAGAGAGATCTGCTTTTTTTTGTCTCTTTAAGAGGAAACTGGTGTTCTGACGACCTCTACATAATGGGAATTGCTCGGTGGTATTTTACATATCCCTAATTAGTAGGGTTGCACAGATACCATACGAATACATGTACCAATACTTTTGAGCTCCAAGACTAGACTAGAGAAAAATTCAAAAATTAGAAGGCCGCTGTCATTTGTAAGGAGCACACGGAGCTCCCGGGATTTGTACATCTCTGTTTTAATATATGATTTTGTTTTTATAAATATAAATAAAGGGATGCACAGATACCAGTTTTGCGAGTACGAGTACTGGTACTTGCCGAGTACTTACAAGTACGAGTACTGATACATTTTTGTTTATTGTCATGTGACAGTTTTTCTAAAACAATACAGACTAATGATTTTAGGACAGTGGTGGAGCGCCAGAGCCCGGTCCCAGCTGCAACCGCTGCAACCCTGGTAGTTCTCATGAAAATGCCAAGTATCTGCACTGGTACTCGAAAAGTATCTGTGCATCCCTACGTGAGGATCAATAATATTTTGATATTTAGATTTAGATGTACTGTAAATTTTCTAGAAGGTGGCGTCTTGACAAATAGATGGTTTTTTTTTTCTTGGCCTCTTTCTAGAAGTGAGAAAATATCACCATGTGATATACTGGGTAGTGGTGTGTATACTGGTGGCCTGGGTTCGGTTCGTTACATTTAGCAAACCCAGTCAGAAATCTAGGTTTGCCCAAGCAAACCAAACCTAGGGCCACCTGTGTCCTTGCAACCAATGATGCTGAGTGACCCGCTTGGGTTTGGGTCAAGCTCATGGTAGACGTGAACTCAAAGCTCATCTCTAACTGTGTAAGGGAATGAGAACTAGTTGGATTTGGAATTTGGAATCAGAATTATAGTGAAGTGTGACCTGAGTGATTATGGACAACACAGAAGTATATAATTATAGTCAACATTAGAAATACTTTATTGAATGATATATTGTTTTTTATAGTATTGATTTATTGTCCTATAGATTTATAGAGCAATTACCTCTATGTTGCTCCTGAAGAAGGGGACAGTTGGTCTGAGAAAAGCGAAGAGTTGGCTCATTAAACTGTCGCCATGTGATAAACCTTTGTTAATGGATGCCAAGATCTAATACATACCACAGAAATAATTATGAATGATATTAGTCACATGACACCTCCTTTTCATGAGCTAGAAGGAATTTATTGCACTCAGTACAGAACTATATCAAGGCATGTATCTTTTGTGTACATTTATGTGTATGTGGAGTTTAAGAGTTTAAGCTTTGTTTTTTACATATGTGGACCTTCACACATTAAAATAACTTTTTCATATCAGTTTCCTCCCCCAACCTGTTACACAATAGCAGATAATTTAATTTTCATAAAAGTTTAGTACCATTTTTAGAAAAGTTTAGGAACACTTCCTGCTTCATAGGTGAGGATAATATATTAAGCCCTACTGCACACACCCCAGGGGGCAGTTGTTGTTTTTTAGATCCAGCACATGCACAGATGTGCTGCAGGTCTCTGGCAGATATTTGACACCTGGAAGAGATTCACATCTTCTCACACATGCAAAGACATGCCAACAGGTCTGTGCACCAGTTCCTGCACAGGTATGCTTCTTGTTTCTGATATTTTAGACCTTGCAGAGACCTGCGTCATGTGTGTGCATGCACAGTATCCCCTGCCTGTGCAATGACCAGGCTCAGGTCTTGGGACCTGGCAGAGACCCAAGGCTTGTCTGTGCACAGGCAGGAGATACCGAACATGCGCAGACATGAAACAGGCCTCTGCAAGGTCTAAAATACAGGTGCGCAGACATGCCACAGGTGGCTGTCTGGTCCTAAATATCTGGCAAAGACCTGCGGCACATCTGCACATGCCTGCGATATTTGGAGGTATCAAAATGGTGACATGGAAGAGCAGTGGCATGTAGAGAACTTTGGCTGATACTACTGGAATCCATGGACAAGTTAGTATGTTTTTTTTTATTTACCGTAGAGGGATAATTTGTATATAGAGGGATTATTAGCCTAGGTAGGGTGAAGTTCCCCTCGAAAGAAGGACCCCAGTAGGGCTATCCCCACACTGCAAAGGTTAGGTGCTCCTTTTGTCTAGGGGACTCAAATAAAGCATTTCTACTCACCTGGTTCTTGGCCCCACAGGGGTCAGCACTCACTTCTCTCCCCATTTACTTGGGCTATGGAATCTACCTTCATCCTCATGATTAATGGAGGTCAATGGACCTACATAAAACATGGTGCCATCAGTGGTTCTTAACCTGCTGGAGCCCAGGGGAGAAGAGGCTATGGGGACCAGTCTAGCAGCCTGGGACCGAGGATCAGGTATGTAAATCTGCTCTATTTCTGAACCCTATTCAAAAGGAGCACATAACCTTTGAACTGCAGGGGTAGGTAAGATGCCACCATCCACACACTTTAACATGGACTGGGTATTCAAGCTTCAACTGTTTATATTACTGGATCTACTGAACCTTTTTAGCATGTGATGCATATTGAAGGTAACCACTGCTGATGCCTTTTCCATCTCACCCTTAGTTTGAATTGTCGAGGGGTGTGACATATTTACTGGTAATGGTAATGGTAATTTGGCAACAAAGGTTGCTTTTTGGAATGAAAAACCTTTTACACATTATGCTAATGTATGCAAATTCAACAAGCACAAGAGTGCAATATTCAGAATAACCTCATATGTTTTTTTTAGGCTCTGATAGCATCATACAATAAAAGAGAGTAAAAAAAAAGAGCATATCTGTTATTTAAAATAAAGTGGAATGCCTTATCCTGCATGCAGACATGTAATCCCCACAGCCTGAAAAGCCATCACAAGCACATAAACCTCCTCTGGAATATGTGAAGCAAACTTGCCGGGTCAGTCTAATTTTTTTCCCATTGTTTGCCGGTAATTTGTTCTGTGTGCCAGCCTCTCTGGCAGCTCCTATAAAGCAATAACGTTAAGATCCCCCTTTGCAGTCCCAGAGGTGCTCCATATCATGTCCCTCCCTGGGAAACAAGCCTATTAGGGACTGAAAGAGGACTTGGGAAAGCAAAATAGCGCGTAGCAGAGGTGGCGGTGAATTACGACTCCAGAAAACGGTACTTACGAGCTGCCTGATTTGTGGGCTGCTTATTAATGTCGGGATATCAAGATAAACTTTATTCCTCTGAGTTATAGGTGTAAGCACACTGACGGCGCACTGCTTGTGCTAAAGATGTAACTCACCTTGCCGCGGAGGGTGGACCTTTAAATCTAATCTGCAAAGCCAATACTGAGCACGATTTAAGTCGTAAGTCTCGGCTAGCTATAACTTCATAAGATGCTGAGCTGACAGGCTGCAGGAGATGTAATAGCTCAGTGCTTTGGAGATTATTGTCATTGAGGCTTGATTCAGTTTGAATATGTGTGCCTTTTTTAAGCGTTTTGTCATGCAATTTTATTGTGCTTTTGTGCAACGATGAATATATTGGGCATTTTTTTGCATCTTTATATGGGCATTTACAAGCATTTTTAAACATAAACTCCAGCCTTACCGTAAGTCTTGAACAGTTGTACCAGCTCCTCTCCTGTGCTGAAATTGCTGACTCTGATATCACTGTAAGAATCTCACCAGTAACTTGTCCTATTTTGCATTAGGCCTGTGTTGAGCGGTACTGCCCAATGCACACTTTAAGTGCCTATCCATGCTCTTAAATAGTAACTTCACCCATGTTCAGTTTAATGCTGTAACGTCAAAGACAATAAAATAATGAACCAAATAATATTCATTACTAACGATGAGAAAATTGCCTGAAATGGGATTTACTGGTAAAGCTGATCAACCATGTGTGCTAGTCAAGTTGATCTGTGTGCATTGTTCATCAATGAGTGACTAATAGATCTCTATTGTAAGATAAAGCAGGGCAGCATAGTGATGTAGTGGTTAGCGCTTCTGACTTGTAGCACTGGGGGTCCCTGGTTTGAATCCATCTCAAGACACTATCAGCAGGGAGGGTGCATGCGTTTCTTGCGTGGGTTTCCTCTGGGTACTCCAAAGACATGTTGGTAGGTTAGTTGGCTCCTGTCTAAATTGGCCATTTTATGAATGCATGTTAGATAGGGACCTTAGATTGTAAGCTCATTGAGGGCAGGGACTGATGTGAATGTGCACTGTGTAAATTGCAGGTGCTATACAAATACCTTTAATAAAACAGAAATGCACAACCATTGTGCAATGCTGCACATCAGGGGACTCAGGCTGCATACATAATAGGCTTAATGTGATAGATTTGTAAAAAAAAAAAAAAATCAAGGCAACTGGACTTGCTGTATTTTTCTTGAAGATGTTTCACTGGTCGACCGACCAGCTTTCTCAATTCAGAAGTTGAATTGAGAAAGCTAGTCAGATGACAAGTGAAACATCTGCCTTGATTTATTTTTTTACAGCTATGCCATGACCTGGATGAATGAGAACCTTCACAGTAATAGAGTATAATTACAAATAATACATAGGAACTCTAAGCTCCTTAAAGCCCAACTCCAGTTTACTTTCTTCACACCCCTTGGAGTAGCCCTGTACATTTTTGTTAGTGCCGTCGTTCACTTACCCCTCATCTTTCCTCAATACTGAATGCCAGATAATGGCAGTATTCTCCTGTGAGCCCAGGGTGGCTGGATGGGCATGTATTGACTTTTTAACATTTTGAACTAAACTGGAGGTAAGCTTTAGGCAGAAACAATAAGCTGATATTTTTCATAACACACACAGTATATATAAGAAAATAATTGAAAATGCCATCAATTTACCATATATACTGTACATGGTGGATTGAAATCTAAATCTTCAACAGCATGCAGATAGCATAGCCTACTTGCTTAGTACTTCGGTTTTTCATCCAAGTGTTGCTCATCAGCACCAAGTCTGTGTTTTGAGAGGGAGGGACAAAATTTTGTAAGTGGTGAGGCTTGCTCATGAAACAACATCCTGACCATGAAGGGCATATGGTAGTGGTCACTATTGGTCCCCAGACTGCTGCCCACTGGCAAGATGCAGCCATTTGCTTGTATTCAACTAGCCCTTCAAACACTATTCCTCCCACTGATACTACCACTGGGGCACTCTTCTTTCCATTAATATCAAGAATGGGGCATTATTCCTTCAACTGATACCAAAAATACCATTGTACCTTCCAATGATATCAACCCTGGGGCATTGTTTACTCCCACACACCATTCCAATCTGAAAAAAATGTAAAAAAAGTGAATTGGCAGATGAAAATTCTGATAAAGAGGAATGCTAAAGATTTGCTTGTGTCTAATTGTTTGCTGCAGTGATACATGTACATTGAAGATTGTGAATTACAAATCAGCCTGTCATTTCCAATGGCTGTAGAAGCTGCTGATTGGAAATGCATTATATAAAAAAAATAGTTTGTAGTCAGGGTCCTTCAGATTCTTAATTTTAGCAAAGACAGATTCTGTTACTAATACAGGCTCAAATGTATTTGCTTCTCACTGCTGCCTCCAAAAGCATAATTAAATAAAACTAAGTAAAGAACAGACAATGATAAACCAGCTTCCCCTTTTCATAATTATGATTAAAATAAATTTTTTGCCCGGGTTAGTCGTTAAACAGAAAGTGGGGTGTAACACTGATACAAGACACTAGCGGGCAGAAGAGGTTGTTGTGGCAATGGAGTCTCGCCTGAAATAATATGAAAGTTTCTTCCCCTGCAAATCACGAACTACTTACTGCGATTTTGACTTTAGAAGAAGCTATTTCTGAAATTAATTGGCATTTTACATATTAAAAACTCATCAATTTCCATTTCACCTGAAAGTCATTTTCCACTAATTTCCGCTAGACGGAACTAAACGCGGGGCCGTGCAAAGTTATTTACTGCTTAGTAAACTAAACTTGGAAATATAATTTAGCCTTTTAATTTTGCATTATGCTAAATAAATAAATGGTGCACGCTGTGATTAGTAAAAGGATATAAAAACTCATTTTCTCGCAACAAATGTTCTTATTAAATGCATGAAGGTAATAAACTGCCATTGTCAGATTATCAAGAAAGGGCTCTGAGGTCTGCTTAATTGGCGGAGTTATTTTCTGGGTGAGTAAAGGAAAATAGAAGGCTTACTTAAAGTGGAACTCTGAACCAACTTTGATTTTTTTTCTCCTAAAGCCCATCATTCTTGACAATAGTGAAATTGGCCCTCTTTGTTTGTCCTCGTGACCATTATAACTGGGACTGAAAATATGTGAAAATCTAACATTCTGAGTTGTCACCAGAACAGGAATAGAGGGGAACATTTACACTGGGCACACATATTTAATTGACAGGGGATTTATCTAACTTCAGCAAGATTTTCTTTCACTTCCTGTTGTGCCTACAGGACAGGAGGTGTATAGGCAAACCTCCCCAATAGAAAACAGATGGCATACAAAAAAACTGATGGGGTTTTAACTCTTTCCTCCTTTATCCAAAATGAAAAATGGGTTTAGATGTACTTTGGGAGACCCTATCTGTACATGTGCACATTTCAATGGCTCTTGACACACGTTATGTTTGTCAGCTATCTCTGATTTCCATGTCTTGACATTTTATCTCTGGACGTCTTAGCCCTTCGACAGGTTCTTTGTCTTGAACATTGATCATCAGTTCGGCTAATCTCTGCTTCAGTCTCAATGTCGCAATCATGTCTTGATAGATACACATATCACATTGGCTTCTTAATATAAATATATCACAGAATGTTTAAAATGAAGGGAAAAACATATATATTTTATCCAGTTTAGTGAATGGTATTTGTACCTGGCATTAGGAAGCTTGAGTTATCTAGAACATATTATTTACAGAAAGGAACCTGGAACATGTGAACAAGGAACATGCCTGTTTGTTCTAGGTCAGCAACTTTTGGAAATTGAATGAAAGAAAAGGGAAAGGAAATAAAAGCAAGGGAAGAATAGGAAAGAAATCAGGAAGAGAAAAGTAAGGGAAGGAAAATGAAAGAAAAGATAGGTAGGGAGATAAATTGAAAGGAAAAGGGAATTTGAAAAATGGAAGGAAAGGGACAGGGAAAGTAAAATGAAAAGAAAAGGGTAGAGGAAAGGACAACCAAAGGAATGGGAGGGAAAGGAATGGAAAGGGAAAAAGGAAAAATAGGTAAGAAAAAAAAAGAGAGAGAAAAGTTAGAGAAGATAAAAGAAAGGAAAGAAGACAAAGAGAGGGAGATAAATGGAAAGGAAAAAGGAAAATGAAAGTTGGGAAGGAAAGCGAAAGAAAGGGGAAAGAAAAAAAATCAAGGATAGGAAAGAAAAAAGAAGCAGAAAAGGAAAGGAAGGGAAGAGGGAAGAAGAAAAATAAGAGAGAGAGATGGAAAGAAAAAGATAAGAAAAGGGAAAAGAAAGTGAAAGCAAAAGGAAGGGAAGGGAAAGGTGTGGAAAGGAAAAGGGAATTGAAAGATAAAGAAGATAAAGGAAGGGAAAGGAAAGATAATGAGACAAATGCAAAGGAAAAAAGGGAAAGAGAAAAAAGGAAAAATTGGAAGGCAAAAAAGAGATACAAAAGTAAGGGAAAGGAAAGGAAAGGAAATAAGAGAAAAGGAGAGAAATTAAAGGAAAATGGAAGATGGGAAGGAAAGGGATAGGGAAAGGAAAATTAAAAATAAAGAAAATAAAATAAAGGTATGATGAGGAGAGGAAAGGAAAAGATGAGAATAGGAAAGAAAGGAAAGGAGAGGAATGGAAAAGAAAGGGGAGGAAGAGAAAATAAGGCAGAGATATGGAAAGAAAAAAGGGAAAGCAATAAGGAGGGAAGGGAAAGGAATGTTATGGATATGGGAAATGAAAGATGAAGAAAAGAAAGTAAAGGAAAGATAAGGAGAGGAAAGGAAAGGAAGAAAAGGGAAAGAATAGGAAAGAAAAAAGAAATGGAGAAAATGGAAAGGAAAAGGGAAAATAAAAGATGGAAAGCAAAGGAACAATGATGAGAGGAAAGGAAAAAGGAGAGGTGAAAGATAGATAGAAAAAATGAAAAAGGGAAAAGGAAAGATAAGCAGGACGGTCATAAGGTTTTCCAAGGCATAAGACTAAGCAGCTTTCAGATTTTGCACCATTGGCTTTTAGTTTCTCCTCTGATCTTGACTGTGTCACTAAGAGCTTTCATTGCTGGATTTACCATATCAGTCAAATGAAAAACCTGTTATTAAATAAATCTGCTTTATATTGCTCGGCTTTGTTCTTCCAAAAAAAACTATAGACTCTGCAAGTTTCAAAAAGATAAAGAGCCCCAAGTGAGGCCTTTCTTACTGAACTCACTCATTCCCAGAATAGATGCCGTCAAATTGACTCTACTCAGCTCCTCCGACTTTAAAAGATGCAGGATGTTGTAATGAGCGTGACGGAGGTTTGCAGTACCCTAATTACCCGCACTGTCCTGGGCACTTTGGGGAGCCGTGTGACACCAGACTATATTTTAAGTTCTAAATTTAAAGCAGGGTGATCTCTTGACGCTCTCTGCTGACACCAGAGTTATTTTCCAAGTTTATCAACTTTGTGACTTTATTGATTTCCATGACTTCATATTTTTTATTTTTTTTCCTGCTAACTAGTCGTAGAAAATTGAGTAAAACTTGTGAAAATTGACCTCAGCGGCACTTAAGTGGAGACTGTGAAAGCGCTAATAAAAAAATAACTGTCTTTCATTATGCCGAGGGAGAGGAAGAAGAGTTTTAATTTGCACGTTCAAAAATTTAACAGGGAATAAGAATGTGGTGGGTCATGAACTTACATAGAATTATCCACTTTGAGGATTTATCACAAAGTCAGACTAAAACTTGCTGGTAAAAATAAAGCGATCGATAGACATGTTCTATTTTTTTTAATTTAAAATCAAGCAGACTATGACAACTACGGACTTGTAAAAATATCTGTTATGCGACAGTTATAGGACAGAATGTTGTTTCTGTCTCTTTACTAACACATAGGGGCATATTTAATTTTAATAATATAATATTATTATATGTAATGTTTAGTAAATGTGACTGTCACCAAACATTCACTGGTGATGAATTAATCACTGTAACGCACCTAGGAGAAACACTTGCAGTGAATTTTTGGTGAAAGCCACATTTACTGCTTTATCAATATGCTCTTTATTGTTTAGAGTGACCCTGTCAGGGTAGAAATGGGAGCTGCCATTAATTATTATATTTAAAGGTTTATGCTACAAGGCTGTAAACCTCATCTTGTCTTATAGAGTCTTTGTGAGTCACTGACCTAGAAAACAAGATGTGAGTTCAGATTTCGCTGGCTGCATGCATTTTCTTAGTATGGGCAGTTAACCCTACAAAAAAAAAAAAACACTAATGGGTGTCTCTTTCATGGTAGATTTATGTGGGTCGTGGTGCCTTGCTTATTGGTGGGCATGGTGAAAAAGTGGGTGTTCCTAGAGAACATGCTTTATTGTGATACACCTTTTCATGTCTTTTAGCATCTGTTTCCTTTGCATCTCTTGACCTATAGTTTTTTTTTTCTGGCTGTTATATCAGCTAATAGGAGACACTTATATTTTTAAAATATATACTGTGACAGGACAGTGCCGTGTCACTATGGTGATTGGTGTGTTTGGTGCCCAGGACTCTCGGCCAGAGAGGGTTCAGAAAACATATTGGGGTCTATTCACGAAGCAGCCGGAGGATCTAGCCGTAGCTTCGGCCGATTCTTCGACTCGCTTCGGCCCCAGGACCCCTTCGGTTCAGTAGAATCGAAGGACTGCTGTATGGGCTATTCGGCTGAAAGCCGAAGCTGGCCGAGCGGCCGGCCACCGGCCGGCCGACAGCCTGCTTCTAACAGCTAGGCGGAGCCAGCCGTGATCTTACGGCTGGCTCCGGTCACTTGCAGAGAGATCAGCGTCCCTGGTTACCAGCTAACCAGGGACACTGATCTCCAGACAGCAATCTATCACGGGCGCTCCGGCAGACTCCCAGAGCGCCCGGGAGATGTTTTTTTTTTTTTACGGCAGCAGAACCGCCGGGCAATAGAAAACTATTGTGTGGAGCTAGCTGTCATTGCTTGTTTTCTATTTTTTTTTTTAAACTTTTTTAACTATTTTTCTGTTCTGCTGAATGCTGCTGTTCTGCTCAGTGGCATTTGGCTATTCACTCACTGCTGTTCAGGCATCTATAAGAATAGACCGAACAGCAGCAAGTAGCCTGCCGGAGGTTCGGCTTAGCCGATCCAGATGTTGGATTGGCTGAGTCGAACTCCTCCTGCACTTCGGGTCGGCCGAACATGCTGTGCATCTCCAGTCCTGAGGCCAGGTTTCAGCCGATTGCCAGGCCAGACTCTCCAGGTGGCTAATAACAGCCCTATTAAGAGAGTGGACAGAGAGGAAGAGGCAGTCAGGGGTGCAGGAGTACATGCAGAGTGTGGGAGACTGTGTGTATGTGACGCACAAGACACTGAGCTGGAGTCTGGCTGGAGAGGCGGAGAGGGCCTGTGGCACACGCGGTGTGTGGGCGAGGCCAGGAGGGTCCTTCTGCCATCAACAATCACCCTTTAGGGAGAAGAGCAGGGGTGTGGCTATGGACTCACACAGCCACTGCAGGAATACGCATACACGGGTGCCTCCATAGCAGCTGCAAATATAAGCTTTTTTGAAGAGAAATAAAAGATTTACAAGAAGGTTGGCCTTCCAGATGAAAAAGTAAAATAAAAAAATGAAGCTTTAATATCACTTTAATTAATTATGGCTGCTGTGGGCTTTAGGAATACACCATTGACTTATGTAGCCATGATATACAGATTTTTTAATGGCCATTTTTGCTTGTTTGTTTGTTTCTTTCTTTCAAAACAGCAGTAAATTAATAAATTAACATTTTCTTTCACTTGCTCTCGCACATTAGCTGAAAGCATCCATTATAACACCTAAAGCTCTTAGTAATTAAAATAGTGTGAAAATATAAGTGACTCTTATGAGCTGATATAACAGCCAGAAAACCATTAGAGCAATTAATATAACATGGTAACAGTCTCACATGACTTAATAACAATCTTATTAGCACATTAGTTTATAACTCGGGCCCTTAGTGGGAGAAGTTAGCTACGGGCTTTCATTACTACTCAGTGATTTGTGCAGTAACGTCTGCAGTGAAGGTTTGGTAGACACACGCATATGCGTCCAAACATATATGACTGTTCTAAAAATGTTTTGTTTTTTTTTTAAATAAAAGACACCATGTGCAAAAAGATTTGGAAACCCTGTCAGTCAAAACTATACAATGTATCTATTGTAGCACAGTATTGAGCAGAGGTCAGCTCTGGTACCACACACCTAATGTTTTAGAGTAACTTGTATATAGAGCCAATAGGCTAGAGTTGGGTTTTTTTAAGTATAATTGCAGAGCTCTTGGATTATTCATACAAAATCCCAACTCTAGCCTATCGGCTCCATGCACAGGTTGGTATACTATTTATCTATACTATACTACATGGCCATCAATTTGAGGACACCGTGACCTAACCCTCATACTTATATGAGCCTATTGGACATCTAATCCCATAACCATGGGCATTAATGCAGAGTTACACACCCCACCCCCACACACACCACCACACTACCACCACCAATACCACCCAGTTTGAGACTATGGGGTTGATTTACTAACCTAAACACACACACACACCAGGTGTGTGTGATTTTCACACAGCAAAACGTATTTATCAACCAAAAAGTCTCTAAAAGCATACTTCCACTAATGCCATATATGGAAAAATCATGCACATGATGCATATATAATGCTGCTTCACAGTTTAGACAAAAATGGTTAGCTCATGCATTTACATTCCTGCATTCATCAACGCAAGCAACATAACATAGAGCTAATTTACACCACATTACCTTGCAATTCATTGCAGGGCTTTGAACAACACACCTGCTGGGTGTGTACACACTACAAAGGTGTTTCGATTCCTCCCATAGATGATGCTGGGAGGGAACACACTACAGAGGTGTATACACGTTCGTGGTGTGTTTAAAAGGTTAGTAAATCAACCCCTATATCAGTGTCCATTCATCCGAGAAGGCTTTTAGCAAGATTTCGGAGAGTATCTCTGGAAATTTGTTCCCAGGTCAGATACTGATGTTTGAAGAGACAATATGATTCACATTTGGCATTCAAATTCATCCCACATGTGTTTAAAAGGGTCAAAGTAAGGGTTCTGTGCAGGCCACTCAAGTCCCCCCTAGGCAAACTCATCAAATCATGTCTTTATGGAGCTGGCTTTGTGCACAGGGGCACAGTCATGCTGAAACCTGTTGAAACCAAAAAAGGACCTTCTCTAAACTGTCACCACAAGACCTGAAGCACACAATTGTCCAAAATGTATTTGTGTGCTGCAGCATTAACAGTACCCTTTAATAGAAACCCCTGAAATCGACCATTTGAAGCCTACATACTTTTGATCATATAGTAGGTGTGATGGTCAGGTGTCCAAAAACGTTTGGCCATATAGTGAATATACCAACGATAAAAGCAAGGGGAATTTTAGAAAATGACAAACAATTCTTTCCGACCACTTTTTTTGTAGAAATCAGGTAATTAACCATATTTTTGTGCTGAAGGGAGATTAGGTTTAGACCGTGCCTGCTATGTATGGTTTATCTACTGATGTGGTTGTGCGGTGTTATTGCCCACCAAGTGCGTCACCATTTAAAGTGTATCTAAATTTCACAATATCTGGAGTTTCAGAAATTGCTTACCAACGTTAAAAGCAAAAAACCTTTTACAAAATGTTGAAGAATCTTTTTTGACCACTTTACTTGCAGCATTTAGATAATTAACCACATTTTTCCTACTGAAGTGGAGATACGGTTCAGACTATGCCTGCTATGAATGTACACACAACCCAGTGGTCTAAAACTAAAATCTAATGATGAGGTTGTACGGTTTTATTAAATCTTCAAAGTGTACTGCGCTTTACTGGAGCCAAAGCCATTTTTTTAAATCTGCCCACACAGCCGAATCATCCATTCACAGATCCTTTAATATAGAAGCTACAAGTCCTATCTCCCACTCTGACTGCCTTTAGGCGATCCCTTAACGTGACGTTAAAGGCTATTTTTCCCCTCCCCCCAGTGTCAGTGTAAGAACTTACCTTAAATCATACCTCTTAATCCGATCAACTTCTTCTTTTAGTGTAGTTTTCAGATGTCCCTCCAACGCTGGTGCAGGTCTCCGATCCAGCGCTGACTCCTCTGTCCTCCTCTTCTCTGATGTCCATGTGTGGGTGCATGCTGCTCCATAGACTTACCTTGTGTCTCTCCTCATCTCCCCGTCGAACATCTGAACTGCGCATGTGCCCGCCCCAAGATCCTTTGCGGCCTCCCGAGAAATTTTCAGATGTTCGGACGGGAGCGTGTGGCGGAGACACAGGTAAGTATTAACCTCTTTGAAAAAGTTTTTTTTTTAAATCATTTTTGCACATATCTACTGCTTGCTAGCAGTAGATATGTGCAAAAACATGCAAGGGTTTAATAACCCTTTAAGATTAATCTCTTCAGGGAAGCCTATTCCGTCTCAAACGAACCACTCAACCATCATGTTGATTGGTTAGTTTGAGGCTACCTCCTCATGTATTATTTGCCCCTCCCTTTTAGATTGTAAGCCCTCACGGTCAAGGCCCTTGTAGTGCATTCATACTTTTTCCCATCCCTGTTAATGAACCTCAAAATGGATAGGGATGGGAGGAAGAGTCTGAAGGAGCCAGAGCATTGCACTGCCAAGCCATTGATCACAGTTCCAATGCTCTACTTGCTCCAAAGCAAAATAGTATAATAAATACCAATTTTTTTTCTTTAATTAATATGTATGTATTTATTATTGGCTGGACTTTAATTTAAGCTGTTTGTCTAGAAGTTTACTAAAATGTGGCATTGGTCATTCTTGCATAGTGTATTGCTTTTATTATTAACAAATAAAATAATGGTTTTTTTAGTGGTAATATTTTGTTGGTAATTTTCAGTACTCACAGCACTTCATTTTTTCATGCAACAATTTAGTACACACATTCCCCAGGGAGTCTTTATCCTGAGGAACTTGAAATTTATGTGAGATAATCTTTTATTGACTCAGCCCATCGATGGCCACTCTCACTTCTAAAGCAACAAACATTGGGATTTTTAAAGTTTGTTTTGAACATCTCTTGGGCTGTTGGAACATTGACGGATTCCTTCCCTCCTCGCTCTTCCCTTAGATGCCCCAGCTGTTGACCTATCGGTTAAGCGATATTCATGAGAACATGAAAGGGCTGAGACTTTGTGACCGCGGCTCACTAATTATCCTTAAAAGGTATTTAATCAAACAATTGATTCCTTCAATTTGGAGCAGCCTGTCTATTAAAGTCGGCTATTGACATACTGTCAAGGATCAGGTTGATAAGCGGAACACTGGGGAAGTATACACATAACATGTTGGTGCAATGGACCTTTTTTATCCTCTGTTCCCCATAGAATTTTGTAAACGTGTACAAAGAACCTGCTCTAATGATGTTCTATACATGTTGATGTCTTCAGTTCAAAACAAAGCACAGAGGAAATAGTGCTAAATATATGTGGTTCTTTTACTAAGATATTAATTTGTGTTGTTGACCAAAGTGTGTAGGTTTGAAAAACACACTCGGATATTTCCTCAAAAAGTATGTAGGTTTTCTGGAAGATTTCAAGCCCAATCTCCAAATTATAAAACAAAAACATTTTTTTTAAATTTAGAATTAAAAATTAAGTTCCCAAGATTTAAAAAAATGCAACATTTTCTGCTAAACTCACCTTTTACTGTTGTCCCCCACAGCACTGCTAGTCCTCTTCCCCATTGACATGGCAGCATTCAATCCACTTCCTGTGAGTCCAGGCTGTCATAGAAACACCCCTGTGGGTTAGTCATTATGCCAGCCTGGGCAAATAGGAGAATGATGCAGAAAATGGTGGCCATGTTACTACTTGAGCCCATGCTCTGCATCATGAAGAACTGCCCTTCAATGGAGAAGAACAGAAAAGGAAGAGGACTCCATGGGGGTGATTTACTAACCTAAACATACGCACGCACTAGGTGCGTGTGATTTTTACACAGCAAAACTTATTTATCAACCAAAAAGTCTCTAAAAGCATATTTCCACTAATGCCATATATGGAAAAATCATGCACATGATGCATATATAATGCTGCTTCACAGTTTAGACAAAAATGGTTAGCTCATGCATTTACATTCCTGCATTCATCAACGCAAGCAACACAATGTAGAGCTAATTTGCCCAACATCACCTTGCAATTCATGCAGGGCTTTGCACAACACACCTGCTGGGTGTGTACACACTACAAAGGTGTTTAGATTCCACCCATAGATCATGCTGGGAGGGAACACACTACAGAGGTGTATACATGTTCGTGGTGTGTTTATAAGGTTAGTAAATCAACCCCCATGAGTTTGAGTGTCAGAGAGTTTGAACTCCCCTCTAGTTTTCAGTGCTAGATATGTCTCCATTGGCAGGGCTTCCTCTCACTACTTGAAACCATTTGCCACCCTGACTTCTCTCCAGTGGGCAGTAGGAAGATAGAGTGGCAGGATGCAATTTCACACACTTAGAATATCCTATTCTCTGCTCATGATCTGGCTCCTAAAATGTGCTGTAGGATACATGAACTCGAGCTTGAGCTTGGAGGTGGTAGAATAAGAAGGGGAAGCGAGCCTTTGCAGCATTTGGTTTTTCCTTGCCTCCCTGCTTCCATAAACCTTAAAGAGCCACACTATTATGGAAACTGTGCCCAAGAAGACAAGCAAAGGGTAAAAGACTAGTCACCAGTATTGCCTGTGTTCTCCCTTTAGCTGACCTTTTCCCTATTACTGACTTACTTACAATGCCTTGTTCAGTTCTATCTTTCCATATGGAGGTGCCCATCTATGTAAAGGCATAGTGATTTGCTTCCTCATGTCATATATGTTACCCTGATGAATGGTGATCTGAATACTGCCAGGGGATTGATCATGAAGTAACAGAAGAGTTGGAGGAAGCACAGATACAAAGAATGAATGAAGCAGAAGCAATTAAATCCTTGTACTGCAATTCCTCAGGCTCAGTTTTCTCTCCAGCAAAGACAACAATGAGCATTATCTTAGTGACATCCCAAATTCTCACTTCAACTCTTATGAGACCAGCAGTCAGGGACAGCCGAGCCTTATATGATATAACACTGCAGCTATATAGCTATGGGGCTCAAGGGACAGAAGAAGGAGTGGATGAGGCAGATGTGTAGAGATCATTGCACTGCAGTTGCTCAGGTGCAGCTTTCTCTCTATCAACGAGAACAATTATGTTATGGCATCACCATATCTCAATCCAAGCGCCTGTGTTTTTGTTCTTCATTCACCAAATGCCTTTTGCCTTTGCTCAGCCACATCTGGGGTGCCATTACATAGTAAAGGCAATGATGTATTTGACTGAC
The DNA here is from genome assembly GCF_000935625.1 of Nanorana parkeri. Lineage (NCBI taxonomy): Eukaryota > Metazoa > Chordata > Amphibia > Anura > Dicroglossidae > Nanorana > Nanorana parkeri. The sequence continues at coordinate 1,405,745 of NW_017306565.1, forward strand.
AGTGCCAGGAGATTTGGAGAGAGGAGGGAACGTTCACCCGGCAGAATGAGGTAGCTACTAGGCTAGTTGCAGAGAACTGCCTAGGCACCGGAAGGCGGACTACTATTTTTTTTAGGCAAAAAGTTAAATTGTTTTCAAGGTACTGACTGATAATGGATGCTCCATTTAAGAAAGTGAATCATTATTTTGAATTACAGGTACCCCTTAACTTAACAATAGCATTTCACAACTGGGCACAGTTGGGTGCCCAGATATGTGCAAAGAATGCAAAGGAAGCTGGTTACACAGACAAAAGGTAGAATGTATAAAAGTTTATCTCTATCCATTTATAAAAACGTTTTTGGATAAATTGGTGAAGGGTTACAGCCTATGTCATATTTTAATTGTTGCCTGTGCTCCTGCTGGGAAGAGTTACCTTCTCTACTTGTTCGCCTGACCATTGTCATAAAAGAAAGTGATGGGAAATTTAAAATATTTTAGATGTCACCAAAATTGACCAAAGGTGAAGAACTTACAATGTGGGCCCCTGGTCAATTGACAGCTGTCTAAGAGGGGATTTCCCATCATTTCTGTAGAAATATCCACTTTGAACTGCATCATGTAACGGGTGGAAATCTCCCCAATGGGACAAAGACAGCAAAGAAAGAAAAGTCTTGAAAGGGTTTTTTTGCCATTTCCCACTCTAGCTGATATTAAAAATGAACAGACATTTTGGCTAGAGATCAACTTAGAGGACCTTTTACTTTCTAACCCGCTCACAATAATCTGTATATGTATGAAATTACATTTTAGAAAGACTTTCAGCATTTTACTTTATTAAGTCATAAATTTAATAGTTCTGATCTGATGTTTTATTTTAAAGAATTATAACAGTTCAGGTCATTGCAGGCTGACTATTTATTAACAGTGCTGTGTTCGCCGCCTCTCTCTGGCAAAAGCTGGATTAAAAAAAAAGCTGCAACTGCCTCATTTGTACTGGAAGTCTATATCCTGTGAGAAATACAATCTACATTTTTTTAACCATGAAGAGATTTCTCTATACTTAAAGCCCAACTGAACCTCCTCTTTTTAACTGAAATGTACTCAGGCTGTATATACAGTTATAAATATGCTTTTTTATCTATTATGTGCTGCAGCGAGCATTAAAATACCCTGTTGTGTCATTGGAGAGTTGGACTTCTGCTCTCACACACAACGCAGAGACCTGGGTCTCCATCCATCTGATACATCCTCCTGCACACCGTTCTAATCAACAGTGCTCCTCATGGAATGTGAATGCTGTTGATTGGAGCAGGGTGCAGAGGGACATGTAGAAGATGTTCAGTAGTGTTGAGGTTAGGGGTCTGTGCAGGCAGCTCAAAATCTGCCACACCAAACTCATGAAACCATGCTTTTATGGAGCTGGCTTTCTGCAAACGGGTACAGTCATGCTGTAATAGAAAGTGTCTTCCCCAAATAGTTGTAACAAGGTTGGAAGCGCACAATTGTCCAAAATATCTTTGTATGCTGATGCATTAACAGTACCATTATTTAAACACGTGAACTCTGTAATTCGGAGAGGTGGTAACATACTTTTGGTCATATATGTAGTTGTTATAAGTTTTTTTTCTGCGCTGTCTGGATAAATCTACGCCAAAAATGAAATATAATAAATAAATATAATAGTTAAATAAATAGATAGCCCTGCTGCCATGCCAACCACAGTGTGATAATACTCTCAATGTGATAAGAGTCAAAAAACGTATGCACAGCGCTGGAAATAATATGTGTAACAATTCAAAAACAATTGATTCAGCAAAGCGTTCCGTTAATTACAATCAATAACAACGTGTAACATATAACAATAAACAAAAGTTCAGACTTCAATAAAGAAGAAGAATGCACATACAAAGTAGTTCTTGCGTGTGTCCCGTGCAACAAGTAACTGATATCCAATTAACCCCAGCTGTGATCAAAGTGAATGTCTATAGAATCTTTCAAAACTTATACAATTCGCACACTGTAGTAGAAAGTGCCCACAAATTCCACGTGATATAATTAGTGTTCGATCTCCTCCGGTGTCATAACAATAAATATATACACTCACCAGAAAGTTCTGACCATGCATTTAAATGGTCAATCTGCATTTTTGGTGAGCGTGGTCTATTTGTATCTCTCATCATCTGCCTCCATCTTCTTCTCTCCTCTTCAAATAATCCAACGAACACCACAAAATACTTTCAATCAGTAAGTCGATCAACCCCACAAGAAACGGGATAGTATATTGTGTAGTGATTCAGATAAAACTTTATTAAAATATAAAATCACTTACATAGAAGTTAAAAATCATCAGTACGATATCCGAGTGACTAATCCAAAGCCAACATCAAACAAATTAGCCTCAGCATGTATCACCTGCTATATTTATGGAAACCCTTTCAGGTTGTGATTGCATTTTGTATCCTTGAGATTCAAAAGTTTGGCTCAAGATATACTTTAATATGGCCATAAACAGGGGCACTTGATATGTTTTGCAATACCAGTTCAGAGCCAGTCAGCAGTCTTTAAACTGTTGTGTTTGCATGTTTTGGGATCTTTTTATAACAGTTAGACCTAAAGCAAAAAAATTAAAAGAAATGCTTGACACAGGGTCTGCATGTCAAGGGTAAGGAACTGACTTAGGAAAGGTTTTTTTGGTATTGTGGTGATAGGAGAAGAAGAGAGACCTCATTATATTGATAGATGGTGGTCTGGTGTGTTAGAGAAGACATGGGAGTGGAAACCAGGAGCTGACTTGACAAGCACTCAGAGAGTTTGCCAGTTGAGGAAAGTAGTACTGTCTTCCTGCTCCTTTGTCCTAATGGGCTTAGATATGAGTGATCATTTTCTATGTGTCACAGGAGCTTGGTTGGTACAAAATCTTTGGAGGTAAGGTAGACAGGAGTCCTATCTGGTGGTCTGGTGATCCTGCTTCTGTTAGGGGTCCACTTGGGGCTTGACAACCTGCAGATTTCAGCATACTTAAAGTGACACTAAACTCAGGAGTTAACTCTTAAAATTGCATTCAAGTGCCCTAACTATTAACAGAAATGTATCTTATTTGTTCATCACTCAGCTGTAGATCCTCAACTCATCTTTAAATTCATGCTGATACTGTCCTTCCTTCTGAACAAAAGTGGCCACCCTCCCGAAGAAAGGTTACTGTCAGCACCAATTCAGAGATGATTTGAGGATCTACAGCCGAGCAATGCAAAAGATAAGGTGCATTTTTGTTATTAGCTAAGGTACTTGAATGCATTTTTAAGTTTAAACTTCAGAGTTTATAGTCACTTTAAGATGTTATTGCCCTCAGCGCATGTTTTAAGGTACATCGAAAGACTCTATCCTGGTAAAATCTGTTGATACTTGCCACACAAGTTGTACATTTTTGCCAATGCAGCAAAGTTTAATTTATTTGTTGTTAACGTGGTTCTTTTGCATACTTAAACGTAGGTCATGCCATTTGTTTGTATTTATTTTGAACCAACATTTGATTTGTGACTCTGGTAACGGACAAGCAATAGATTAATTCCTTAGTTTAGGCAATTGCTTTTAAACAATGACAACAGGAAATGATCACACAATTTCCAAAACAGCTTATTGAGCAGTAATCAGTCCTTATATCACTACAACAAGAATGTTTACATGCATACATATAGTTCAGGAATATGTCAACTTTGTTTTACAAATGTTATCACCCCTCATACACTCTGTGCTACAGCTGAATATATCTCTTCGGAGAGATATTTGAAATGCATACAGTGAAATAACGATGCTGCAATCGATATTTCTAATAAACTGTACTCTGTATCCTTGACCCTTGTGTCCCAGCCATCATCGGAAAAAGTTTTGCAGACTTAGCTTATGCAGCACTAAACTTTGGATAATTTTTAATTTAATGTTAAACCAACAGCTACAAATAACTGTTTTTTCTTGAAGCACTTGGCATGAGTGAAGTGGTCCTTGTTATCAGATTTTTTTTGTTTGTGCTGGACAAGACGGTTTATTAAAGATAATGTATGAAAAAAGTCAATGTTGTCCAAATGAGAGAAATTCAGGTCCAAGTTGTCATTTTTTGGTACAGGTTCGAAAGTTGAGAACTGAGATTAAACAGGTTGTTATCCTTACATGTGAATACTGGTATGAAGGTAGCTGCGCTGATTAATGGAATGCTGTTTACTGATTGGCTGTTGCTACTTTTTTTTAAAAACTTTAGGTTTTTTATTGGTTTACATGCATATAAGGCATTGCTTTGTACATCCATGAACAAAGCAGATACAATGACACATAATACATCCTTCAGACATCAAATAAACCGTATTGAATAAACTGACATCTCTTTTACATTCCATCTACTCCATCTAAAGCGCTGCGCAAACTGTTGGCGCTATATAAATCCTGTATAATAATAATAATAATCTAGTAGTAGATATACACTTGTGCTTCTGGATCTATTGATAGTATATGCAAAGTGGCTGTTGCTACTTTTTAAAGTGTCCTAACTATTTTTCAGCCCAGTTCTTCACTTCAGTAGTCCATCCTCCTGGTTCTCAATCCATGTTTTTCCTGATTGTAATATGTCTTACACCACATAGCTTCTGACCCGAGACTATTCTCTGATCTCTGTTTCATCCTGCCTGGATCCACTTCATAGTTTAGGCATGATATCCCAGTAATATATCCTTGGGCAACTAAATAACACCATGTACCTAGTTCATCTAAAAGCAGGCTACTGTAGGCAAAGAATAGTCTCAACAGGTCACCGGCACACACACAGATGAATTCAATACCTCCTAGACATGTTTATTGAAAAATGTCACGACATGTCATTAGAAGCTGAAGCTAGTGTTTCGGGACCTCGCAGGGACCCTTCATAGTCACTATCTTGCTCTGATGAAGGGTCTCTGTGAGGTCCCGAAACGCTAGCTTCAGCTTCTAATGACATGCCATGAATTTTTTCAATAAACATATCTAAGAGGTATTGAATACATCTGTATGTGTGCCGGTGACCTGTTGAGACCTACAGTAGCATGCTTTCAGATGAACTAGGTGCATGGTGTTATTTAGTTTCCCCAGAACATAGTACTTGAGCTTTGCATGGTGCCATCCGTGTGATCACCAGAGCACCACCACCATTGGAAGGTGTTCCTCCCAACTTTAGTGCGAGAGGGTCTATCCCTGTTTATAATATTATTATTATTATGTATTCAATATATTTAATCTAGGATTACTTTTTGCCATTTATTTGCCATTTATGAGTTTTACAAAGTTCATAACAGTGCTTAGAGTACTTGACAAGGAGCATCGTCATTCATCAATCCACCTATCCCTATCTGACTGCCAATATGGTCTGATGATGATTTGAATGAATCTATAAGATTTGTATGCAACTGTGATGAAATTATAGTAAATGATACGCTCAGTGTGTGTTAACATGAGAAAACAAGTTTTGTTGTGCAGTACAAAGTAGTAAATTGGCACCCAATGTGGAACACCTGACTCTAATTTTCGTGGATTTAAAGTGGTAGTAAATGCAGGCATGTACTTATTTTTTTTTTCATGTGACAAATCTGCATTTTTGCTCATTTAGATTATGAGAATGAATACACCATGTCAATTGTATGTGTTATTTGTTCAAGTATATCATCTTTTTCTGTAGTCACTGTTTGAACGAATGTTTGCCACTTCAAATTACTTTTTCAGATGACCGTATGTATATAGATGCAGTCATACTTGCTTTTTACATACGCATGCCCTTGTTTTATCCTACTAGCACAAAGCACAAAGATTATTATTTACTGCTCTTCTGATTTTAGTAAAACTCTTCAAATCTGTTCAGAAAGCTTCACAATAAGGTTTATCCTGTAATTTTTTTTCCCTGCAGTTGTTCAGCAAGGGTGCTTACTGTGCTAGAGGCTCTATATCCCCTAGAAGAGAAAATGTACAAACTGTATGTGAAATATCAGCATTAAAACAAAGGCTTAGCACAAAACCCTCTGAGAGACACCATAAAAATGATGACAGTAATAATAAATCAATATAAACACTAATTTGCAATACATCATAGTCCCCCTTTAAAGGACACCCGCCACTTGGATACAATTATTGCCTCTGGAACCTGAAGCAAACACACAGAAGTGTCTAAATATACCTCTTTCACATCTCTAGAATCTAGATCCCTTACGCCAGGGCTGGACAAATCTCAGGAGCCAAGTAATCAGTTCTCCTTAAAAGTAAAGCTGGTGTCTAAATTTGGAGGTTTCCTCTAGTTGTTGTCAGTGGAGCTGGCCCCTGAAAAAATCTTGCTTGCTCCTGGACTGGACAGACTGGCTCCTTAATCCCATATTAATTTGTCCACCCCTGCCTTACACTCAGTATGCACTGGACTCCTCCAGATTTAGGGCCCCGGCTTGGTGACACCTCTGTATGTGTGATTGACAAACAGAGAGGTGTGCAATGTTTTGAGGCGTGGCAAAGCTGGAAATTCAACATTTATATATAGAGTTTCCCAGGTTCAAGAACTCTTAAGGTACCCTGGAGACAAAGACAAAGCACCTCTATGTTCTCCAGATGCTTCAACAGCTAACCAAATGGCAGATCTACCTCTGATGAACCTACATGGTGCACGATGAGCCCTACAAATATTACATATACATTGTATACATGTAAATAGAATTGTTCCTTTATCCAATTTATAAATGACTTCTACAGTTGCGCATTTACAGGTTGGCCAAATATAAGCTTCTCAGAGTTCCCATTATATCGCCTGGCAAGTGTCCAACACTAAGAAGTGTCCTTGCGTGACTCGAGTTTTTCCTTTTTACTCTCCGAGTTCTGCCAGGTGAAAGGCAGCTGATTAATGTTGTGAATGGAATTTAACAAACTCAATGGAACAGCTGTTTGGCTGTGATACATTAACGAACGGTGAACTGTGAGATCACATACAGCAGATTATAGACAAAGGCAAGCCTGATGACACGGAACATCAGAGGCCTGCCAAATGCGCACCTGTGGGGTATAACTGCGCGCTTTCTCCATTCTAAACAATTGCTGCAGACTGAGACTTTGAATGATTGTACAAGGGAGCACTCAAACATTTGAATAATGTCAACGATGAGATAAGTACTAACTCGGGCTTGTAGAAAAGCTTTGTTAAGCACTGTGTCATGAAATGTGGCCGAATAAGTTGCACACTAGAGTTTTAGAAAAAAACATGCAGCTCTTTCTGTGATAATTAACTTATTTTTATATAAAAGTGAACCCGTTGGGTGTTTAAACATTTCCAATGCCAGCTCATTGTTGAGAAAGAGGGCTTTATTCTCACCTCTCTGGCAGTCACGTCTCATACCTTCCCTCTACTTCAGCACTGTAGCTTTCATTAGACTCTTTGGCAATTGACGTGTCCAGGATTGTTGGATGCCTGGGTCCATCTCCACACCCTCTAGCTACATCCTTTATTCCTAACATCACTGCTGAGTAGTGATGTAGGTAGTCGAAGGAAGGATCTAAAGCCCATGAGGATTGTGATGAGCTCAGGTATGGACCAAATTTGGTCCGAAACTGAGCTCTCCTGAACATGGGAATAAGCTTCTTCTGCTGCAGCCCAATCAGCTGCAAGTCCCCACCCACAGCTGCACATAAGCAAAGGGATGGGATGCGGTGACATTAATGACCTCATTATAATAATTATTATTATTCAGGATGCATTTATGGTGCTAACAGTTTGCACAGCACTTTACAACAGCACTGTACTATATCTATGCAGAAGAAGCGTTGTCACCCCAGAACAGGAATAAACACCCCTTCACCTCCTCATCTGCATAAAATGGAGGGGATCTCTAGTCCTCAGAGATAGCTCTAGACAATGCTATGGCCTCGTTCACACCAGACACTGCATCGCATTGCGGACGGCTCACTATGTTGTGGGGCAAGAGGTGGCGTGGTGGTTCACTTCAATGGACTATCACGCCCCCTCCTGCCCCACAACATAGTGAGCCGGGCACAATGCAGAGGAGTGCGTTCCGGCCAGAATCGGGCCGGAATGCACTGTGTCTGGTGTGAACGAGGCCTTACTGTCAGGAGTACATCACAGGCAAAGAAAACAGGAACAGGAAGTTATCAGCTGACAAGATTTCTGTCAGGATTAACAAAACGACAACAAGACTTTCAATGGTATATTTTAACAAACATAAAAGGGACCAAATAAAATAAGGTTATTGCTAGGGTTCTCTTACCCTTAAACGACTCACTTCCTTGCCAATTCTTGTTAGCCCACCCCATGACCCACTTGTACTTACCTGAGAATCGCAACCCACTACTGCTTTACCTTCTTTGTTGCAGCAACTGCACAATACCAAATGCCTTTGGGAATGAGGGAGCTGAATAGAAGCAGTTAATATAAATAGAAGTCCAAAAAAATCTAATCTAAAATCTCAAAATTGTAAAATGTTAAGGTGTTTGAGAAATCTGGAAAAACCAATTGAGTCAATCCCTTTGAGATCACAACAGGAGGTAAAACTGTATCTTTTGTAAACATGAATTATCTAAATACCTTTTTAAAAAGTCCTCATAGAAAAACCCAATGCCTCTTCCCCCCGCCCCCATATCAGGGCAGCATCTAGCCAGTGCCTCCTGATGGGAGATGCTGTCAATCAATTCTGGGAGGGTTGCTCTAGTAGGTGTGTAAGCCTGTCATGTAAAAAGCTGACTATGGGACTGCAGGCTCCCTGTGCTAATGTATGGGGTCCTGCTGTTCCATTGAAGATACAAACTGTGAATGTTGTTTAATGTTACCATGGGTCTGAGCCTGTGTATGAAAGCTTATAAAAACAAAGAAGCACTTAAAGCAGACAAAAAGTACAAAATCACCAGCAAACACTATATATATATATATATATA
>NW_017306565.1:1414756-1447116 GCF_000935625.1 Nanorana parkeri
GGGGCTAGAATTGAGAAGATATACTCACCTGATCCTCAGTCCGGTGGAGGTGATGGCTCACCTATCTCACCCTCTGCTCTGAAAGTGGTGTGTCCCTCACAGCACTCATCTCTAATGCAGCTTCATTAGATATGATGATGTCACGGTTGCTTAGATCGCCAGAGCCTGGGGGAGAAGAGGCTGCAGGATTATTCTAGCAGCCAAGCAACACCAAGGGTCAGGTGGGTGTATTTTCTTTACTTTAGCTTCTAGACCAAAATGAGCAGTTAACCCTTGATGTGTGGGGGTAGCCCCGCTGCAAGGGTTAATTTGTTCGATTTCTTGGAGTTCTTCTTTAAATTTAGCACCAAACACCATAAGAGAAGAAGAGAGGGAATGAGAAAGAAAGAGGAGAGGGGGGAAAGTTAGAGAGAAGAGGGAAATGAGAAAGATAGAGGAGAGGGGGGAGGTGAGAAAGAGAGGAGGAGAAAGGGGAGAGAAAAAGAGAGAGAGAGGGAGAAAGGTGGAGGAGAGAGTAAAGGAGTGAGAGGAGAAAGAGAGAAAGGGGGAGAAAAGGAGAGAAAGGTAGGTGAAGGAGAGAAAGGAAGGGTGAGAGAAGGAAGGGAGGAGAGAGAGAGAGGGGACGGAAGGGGAGAGGTAAGAGAAGAAAGGGGGAAGAGAGAGAGAAAGAAAGGAAGGGGGAAAGAGAAAGGTAAGACAAGGACGGGGGGAGAGAGAGAGGGAGGGGCGAGAGAAGGAAGGGGAGAGAGAGAGAACGGTGTGAGAGAAATAGATAGACAAAAGTAAGGGGGAGAGGGGGAAGCTGGAAAGAGAGGAAAGGAAATAAATAAAGATAGGAGAGAGTGATCGAGTCCGACTTTCTTTCTTATGTGTTTTATGATAGTTGTGCTTAGAAAAAAAACTTTAAAAATAATATAGTTTCCCTTAAACCCACAAACACATTTTAGACTTTAGTACATCATTTGAACCAGAACTGAACACTGCGGTGCTCATCCTCTAATTTATCTTTCTTCCTTCATTCGGGAAACATGATGCCCTCCGCGCTGTACACATCCGCTCCATGTGAAGGCATGAACGTCCAGACCTTTTGCGCTGACATTGAAGTCCTGGCCCAGCAGGAAATGGATGTCACACAATCAATGGATGTCACAGACTAAATTAAATCTCACACTCTGTAGTGGGGATGTCACAGCAAATACTGATCAAAGCTCTGGCGCGCAGTCGGCGGGTCACATGACCAGCACACCAGTCACACAGGAGGAGTTAATACAAGATGTGTGCGACATTGATTTTCTGTCCTGTGTGCAAAGACACAACGAGGGTATTAGTATCTGGAGCATGGGATAGCCGTATCAGCGGTGTGTGGAAACAGGCTTTTACTACCAGACCACTATACGTCAATTTCTTGTTGGTTTTTGGTAAATCATTTCATTCATTGCATTCATCAACTTGGAAAAGTGTTAGAAAGGTATCGCCTCTGAATATATTTAAAATGGTAAAGGGTATCTCAAGCAAAACTTTTTTTTAGCTTTGGATAGAGCCAGAAAGGGTTAGAACCCATCAAATTGTAAACAATCTATCGTGCACCATACCCTTCATGCGCCATACTGGAGGGTGCCCATCCAACAGTGATGCTTTAAAATATGTAGGTCATAAGTGCAAATGTTCAAGTTCACGCTCATGGTTGAATTATGCTTTTTGGTCCTTAAATTCTTTTTGTACTTGAGCCCTTACCCTTATGACCTCAGTAAAGGCAATGTTTCCATATATCTTTTCTTTTTCTTTGTGTCCTACCAGGGAGATTCATCCTCCTTTATTTGCCCTGGTGACCAAGACAGAAGGTGAAGGAAACTCATGCAATGTCACAACATTTATTTCCATCCAGAGTTACATACATTTTTTACCAAGATCTTGTATTGATGAAGAGAGTCGGACCACTGCGCACAGTCTTCTCCGGCACATGGCAAAAATTCTCAATACGGTTGAGGTCTAAACTCTGTGGTGGCCAATCCATGTGTGAAAATTATGTCTCATGCTCCCTGAACCACTCTTTCACAATTTGAGCCCGATGAATCCTGGCATTGTCACCTTGGAATATTCACAATGTGCCATCAGGGAAGAAAAAAATCAATTGATGGAAAATTTGGTGAGTATATTCAGCTGAACCTATTATTTGGTTTCACCAAAACCTATTATTCAATGTAAGAAGGCTCTTACCTATTTGCTTTGCTAAATCCAGATAGTGACTTTTTTTTTGGACAGACGGTGTACTTTAAACAACGAAATAAAATTTGTGGACCTATTTGACTTCAGTTAGTTAAACTGAAGAGAAGGAAGCACAGTTATAAAGCACAGTGGCAGGTCATGATCGGTAGGGTTTTTAATTACTTGTTCCTACAAAATTCCCCTGATTTCATTGTACTTTCTCAAGTTTTGCCTCCAAGAAAATGTTTTTTCTTTGCTTTTTTTGCCTCTGGCATGGGAGCTATTGGCAAAAAGTCGACAAACGTAAGAGCCTTTAAATTATATATTCTTAAAATACTTTTTGCTGTGACTGTCAGCAATAAAACAAAATAGTAATGAACAAAATCGAGAGTTTTATTTTCCCCACAATTTCAAAAAAAAATCAGGAATATTGGCAAAGGCAAATGGAGCCAATAATGAAGGCAAAAATATGGTTCTTTCTGGTGGTTTTTAATGGTTAAAAATGTGTTAAATTGCGCCTCATGGGTTACAGAAGTGCTTTTCAACTGTTCTAGAACTTATATTATCTTTTTTTAATAAGAAAAAAAATTAGAAAGACAATGAAAATAAATGAGTAAATTAAGGCATTCGGTACAATTGACAGTGCACAGATAATGATCAAATAAACACACACAAAAAACAAAGATAAGGAAAATTACACAAAATAAATTAAAATAATGAGTGCAGTTTTTTTAGAGAAATGTGGCTAAATCAGCTTTGACCAAATTACGTTTATACATTTTAAAACTTGTTATACGTATATCCTTGTTTTACAAACAAATATTTAAAACATGACAAAGGAAGTTCTGTGGGCTTAACAAAGAGACAGCACAGAAGAGGCTCCCTTTGGACATTAAAACTTTGGACTTGTATTGCAGAATCCTGCTGCACTCCTTACGAGGTATCCCTGTCAGTGTGGGTGCTCAAAGTAACCAAGGATGATGCTGCCAATAATGAAGTTTGGACTAACTTATCTAATAAGGGATCAGTCTGTGCAAAGACAATTCATCCAGTAAGAATGCTTAATTCAGCACAGGTGAGCACAGTTGAAGGTGATGCATTGCTTCACATGTGAAAAGAAGACTAGAGCTCCCCCTGAACATTTATTGCCATTACTGTTTAAAGACCAGTGACTTTCCTACAATATCTATATTTATATAAACCTCTGTCCTTTCCCATTAACTGTCTTGTTTTCAATTCTTTTAATGTGTCCCTGAAGTAAAAAAAAGCATTGTGCCTCGGACAAGTATGAAGCCCGTTGAGTATAAAGGGTTGGGCTGTTATTCTTTTTGCACACAGACATCTAATTGAAGTCAGTAGCTATAACCGACTCTTTGGAAAGGCTTGCAGGCTTAGTGAAGCTGTAGAATGCCTTCACACCTTGTGGCAACTGAGAATCGCCCTGGAGCTCTGTGACTGGCATCCTTAAGCGCCAGGGCAGTTGTCACTCTGATTGGGCTTGGCATGAGCTGCTAAGCTGGGTTAATATTATTTGACAGCTTTTTTTTTTTAACTGTCCATTTACACAATGCTGAAGTCCAACACGATGTGCCCAGGACGGCAGCTGTGTGCCAAGAAGGATGACTCGAGCGTGCTTATTATCATGAGAAAAGTTTATATGTATGTCACAACACGTCTGTCAAAAGATCTGGGGGTAAAAGCTCAGCATGGTGACTCTCAGGGGCCCCAGGAGGAAGAAACTGGCATTAGTGAGAAATGTTGTAAATAACTTCACCTGTCAGTTGTTACTGAGATAAAAGGCACAACACAAACAGAGTATGGATATGGAACTAAACAAAACACAAATGATTGCATAAAACCACACAAATGATGCACTTTTATGAGCAAGAATGGGCAAATTGGTAGCCATTGGCTCTAACCCAATTGGCTATCCAGAACTGCTGATCCACCTCCACTTTGTCACCACACGATCTTTACAGATTTAAAGAAGGAAAAGTTGCCAATTACAGAAAGTCATAAACAGGGTATTAAAACTGTACAAAACAAACACACCCGTGCAATCAAACTTAACCATCTACACTCTGCTAAAAGTATGTAACAAAGTAATTCATCCACCAATTCAATTAAAAAAAAAATGTAAACCCAAGAACACGTATGTAGTATTCTGCAGCTTAACTGTGCTAAGATTTTCTTATATTCAGCCATTTGGTTCCCTTACTTTCACCAAACGATCCTGCCAGCAACACACTTCCTGTCCCAGCACTCACTCAATGGACTGTATATATGAAGGAGCAGCTTTGTCACCCTAGTACTGCGTATATGCTAGGCCTACAGAACCCTTCCCCCCCTTTCCTCTTCACCAAAAACATAGAAAGCAGCTCTTCTATAGTCCTAACACAATACTTCCTGATAACCATGTTTGAGGCTGGGTTCACACCATTTTCTGGACTAGATCTGGAACGCAGGGCATTTAGTTTGTACTGCGATTTTCCCACGTTCCGGAGCTCGTTTTTTTTTTCTTTCTTTTTTTTAGCTTAAAATGGGCTATCCAGTGCATTTCATGTGTTTTTGATGCGTTTCTATGCGTTTCAGTGCATTCCAGACCAGACAAAATGAAACATGCAGTATTTTTCTGGTCTGGTCTGGTCTGGAACAGACTGCGCTGGTGGGAACAGAGGCCAGAAATAGCATAGGGATACACTGGGGTGTATTTTGGGTCCAGAAACAGTCTGGTCTGGAGGTAATCTGGATGTGGTGAGAAAGAGCCCTCAGGTAAGACTGCAGAGTGCATAGAACACAGGGCAACAGCACTGGATATGAAGCAGTATCAATGAGTTCTTTGGTGTAGCAAACCATTTTAAGTGGCATATTTAACCAACCACAAGGGAGCAATTAATTGTTAGGCCTAGTTAACACCTAGGCATTTTTGAGCAGTAAAAAAATTGAAATATGCTTATGACCAACTATGCCATCAAAGGCTACTGCAGATATAATAAAGCAGCATCCCAGCACATGTGTCAGATTTGTGCAGATCTAAAGGCTAATCAAATAATTTCCTCATCCAGGAATTTAACTAACAATTCGGGGCTCCATCTTATGGTGATATCATGTAACCTGTGATGTCCTTTTCTAACCCATGACGCAGACCTGGGAAAACCCCTAAGCCCAGTTGAAGGTCAGATGATAAGCAGCTCATGCGTAACATATTAGCTAAGTCTTACAATGATATTCTCACATTTGGTTCTTTTGATAAAAGCTGATGACTATTGATTTACATTTTTCACAAAATACATCCAACTTGGGTTTACATTTTTTATGCTCCTAGATATTTAATCTTATCTTTTTTTCCCTCTGAAACAAGAAATGTGAAAAAATGCCCCAAAATCTTTTCTAAAACACATTACATCCAGGTGCTTTCTGATATTTTCTATGCTTAAAAAAAATCAGGATATTGGAGCACAGGAAGGCTGTTTCTGAAGACGTAACAATTTAATTTTGGTGGCTGGAGGAATGAAATGATTTAACACAGTTCAGCAAGAGACCAGAATTGAAATTCAAATTGAATTCTGCTCATCTGAAGTGGCAGCCATTTACTGTCAGGCACATTTTCTGTCTTAGGAACCAGTCGGGCTCCCCTGTGACTGCTAAAAATCGTCTGCGAACCTCTTTTCTTTAGATGTCATGGAGAGGACACTATCTCCCTCTGTGTACAGTTCACAGGCTCCATTTCAAGACATTTCAGCACCTTGGACAGCTCCTCCCGTTACAGGGTATGATGACTGCTTTTGTCCATATGACACTTGTGCACAGAAGGAAAAGAGCATTCTAGATTACAGCTGTTTGCATTACATTAGGGAAAAGAAAAGTATAGTAAATAAGAGGTCCAGAAAAATATATCAAATTCATTGTAATCTCTTTCCACTCTTTCTTCTTTGCAGAAAATATTTATCTAGCTGTCTGTTTCTCTTTCTATCCCTCTCTCCTTTTTGCATTTTTTTTAGTTCCTCTCTCTTAGTATTCTCATAACTTTAATTCCTGTTATTATCTTTTCTTACTCTTCTTCCACCTATTTTCCGATTCCCTTTCTCTCATCCTAGCTCTCTCCTTATCCTTCCTCTCCTACCCCTCAATCTCTCCACCCTACTCTCCACCTTCCCCTCTCTTTCTTTTCCAACAAATTTCCCTTTCCCACTCTCTCAACCTTATACTTCCTAATGCCAGTATCTTTCACTTTTCTTTCTTCCTCTCAATCTTTCCCTCCTGGTCATTCTATCTATCCTTTTTTTTCTCCTTCCAATCCCCCAACCCACAGACTATTGTCTCCTTTCTCTCGCTGTCTTCTTATTGTTTGTCCTTTCAAGTATTTTCAACTTGTTCAAGTTCCACTTCTCTCACTTTCTGTCTTGACTACCCCCAATCTCTCTCCCCTCCTCCAAATGTTTCTCTATCTGCCTCAATTAATTGCCATCACGTTGAGCATCCTCCATTATATTTGTTGTGTCTGAATGAGTCCTACTCCTAAGTAAAGGATCATTAAATTACTTACTGCCCATAACCTTAGGGATATACAGGGATATACTGTAGATGGATTATCAGACCCCAAGCCTTTCCTAAAAACTCAGCCTATGTTTGTAAGCCAAGCATCAGTAACATGTCTTGTAAACATTTGTTACTGACATAACCTTCTCAAGGTCTCTGCACTCTCATCTAGGGATGCACTGATACCAGTTCAGATACCATTGCCGATACTTGGCATTTTCATGAGAACTAGCAGGGTTGCAGGGGGACCTAGCTCTGGCGCTTCACCACTGTCCTGAAATCATTAGTCGATATAATTTTAGAAAAACTGTCACATGACAATAAACAAAAATGTATCAGTACTTGTGTCTTTGAGTACTTGCAAAAATGGTATCGGTGCATCACTTTCATATATTTATAAAAACAAAATCATCGATTAAAACAGAGATGTACAAATCCCAGTAGCTCCGTGTGGTCCTTACAAATGGCAGCTGCCTCCTAACTTTTGAAATTTTCTCTAGTATAGTCTTGGAGTTCAAAAGGTATCTGTACTTGTACTTGTACCGAGTACGGTACTTGGTATCGGTGCATCCCTACTCTCATCTCCTATCTCTGAGTGGTGGCTCCATCGCAAGTCCATCCTTATTACCAAAGTATTATTAAAAAGTATACAAATAGCTGGTGTGACTTCTTTGCAATATTCTACTAAGTGGAGGATATCAGAGTGTGACGTATGTATCTTTTTTGACACATCTGATATGTTGGTCCATGGCATTTCTGTAACGCTACAGCTGGCAGTTTGCTGAACTGGAAATTGATCAATTTGCCTCTCCTTAACCTAAATGAGCTCTTGTTGGATGAAGTGGAATGCCAGCACAGTGGCTTAGTGGTTAGCACTTCTGCCTTGCAGCGGTGTGTATGCTTCCCCTGAGCTTGTGTGGTTTTCTTCCCACACTCCAAAGATAGTAGGTTAATTGGCTCCCATCTAAAATTGACTCTAGCATATGAGATAGGGACCTTAGATTATAAGCTCCTTGAGGGCAGGGACCAATGTGAATATACAGTATGTAAAGTGCTGCATAAATTGTTGCCACTAAATAAATACCTGCAATGAAAATAAATTAAAGCCAAGCTTGAGTGCCCAACACCAATGGCCACCTCACAAACAGTCTTGGAATGGAACAAAATCCCACCAACCATAGTCCAGCATCAAATGGAAAACAATAGAGGCTTTTATAGCAGCAAAGCGAGAATCAATTTAATACCTCAAGTTTCATATTGCAATTACTGGGCAAGAAGGAGTCTGAATGCTTTTCACCATATAATGTATCTAAACTCCATAGGGAAGGCAACGTCGCCCAAGGTACCTGTTTTGTTTATGACAATATAATACTTTTGTGAAAATCGCTACTGCTAAGTCCATTGAGTATCTAAGCAGAACAGGTTAAATTAAAAGTTCAGATTTAATTATAAGTTGTGTTTGGAATGATAATAATCAGGATTCAGCACACAGCTCATTAACCTTTCCCTTCATGTAATAAAATAACCATTTCTTGCAAATTAGGCGCATTCCATACCGAGACACCATTTGGGTCTCAACAGTAACTTCTATTTTCATATTTTAAATCCCCCCGCCTATCCAGGAGCAAAAAAGGTCTCCTCTTCGCCAAGTTTCCAATAAATAAATCTGCATGATTGCTTTTTTTCCCCCTGTAAATCTCTGGGTGATATTTAGCCATTGCGTTGACTCAATCAAGCAGTAATTGTCTTTGCTCATAGGAATAAACAGCATATAGAGAAGTTCCAATAGCGGGATAGAAATTAATTCTACTTCAAGCCGCTAAAACTAGGAATCATTCTAAAATTAGCCCCAGCGTTTGGTCGATAGAACATTGATAAGGTCAGAAACATTGCAGAAAGTAATGGATTCTTTTCCAGTTTGTAAACAGCTAATTATTACGGGAGTTAATGTTATTAAGTGCCGATTTACTACACATTGAAAAAGAAATAATGACAGGTTTATGCAATTCAATAAGAATACAAGTTTTCAAAAGTCTAAAGCCAAGGTTTTCATTGGTAGGTATATACAGGTGAAACTTGAATAATTAGAATATTGTGCAAAAGTAATTGCACTATGTGCTGCAAAAGGGGCCCAAACCAAGTACTGAGTACATATGCATGCTTGTACTTTTCCGAAGTCCGATATTGTTCTATGTACAATCCTTGTTTTATTGATTGCATGTAATAATCTACTTTTTTGAGGTTGTGGATTTGGGGTTCTTGGGGTTTTCATGAGCTGTAAGCCATAATCATCACAATTATGACAAATCACGGCTTGAAGTATCTTGCTTTGCATGTAATGAGTCTCTCTCATATATTAGTTTCACCTTTTAAGTTGCATTAGTGAAATAAATGAACTTTGCACGATATTCTAATTATTCGAGTTTCACCTGCATGGCACTGGAATGCAATCAGCTTAAAGTCCACTTTGTAAGTGATTAGCATTTAGGGTCCATTCACACAGGAGCAGATGTCGGCACGTATTTGGCCATACGAATACACACAGAACCGCTCTAACCATAAAAAAACAATACGAATACATACTGCCCGCAAAATAGTGCAAGCGTGATTTTGTGACGGATCCTGCACATTCGTGGCTATAGTAATAGCCACAAATGAGCGGAATCCATGCGGATAAAAGGTTTTAGCATTTGCGGGAAACGCAAACGCTATATGTGAATGGAGCCTTATTGTGGTAATGAAAAGCTGCAGTGATGATCTATTTTTAATGAAGTTTTTATTAGGCCTGAATCCTACAAATTGAACATTTCCTCTAAAGGAAACCTGGTCTGACACCGGGGTCAGATTGCAAAGCAGGCTGTAAACAGCTGCCCCCCTCCCTGTGATTCTGTGTAACACCATCACAAACACCAGCTCTGCCTTTGCACACAATACACTGCCTGGGGAGGGGGGCACTATTAATACTAATGAATGGGGGTGGTGGAGTACTCCGTTGTAACATACAAATATTGCATTCAGAGCTTATGTAATGATGTGTGGGCATGGCTCAGTGCAGGAGTACTGTGAGCCCATAAAAGCCTGGGTATAAGATGTCGCATCACACTCAAGGCTAGTATCCCAGTTCAAAATAATCCAGTGGGTGCTGTAGTAACCTGCAGATGGCAACACAGAAACCAACTGAAGAGATAGTCACCAACACACTAGGGGTCCACTTTATTGCTCCATCTTTATTGATGTCACATAAACATGCATTGCATGTTTTTTCCATGTGTTCCTGTATTGCAGGAAAATGCAATGTTTCGCAATCACGTGTGGTTGCGTAATGTTGCACTTTCCTGTAAAACCGTGTTTATCTGACATCAATAAAGATGGAGAAATAAAGTGGACCCCTAGTGTGCTGGCGACTATCTCTTCTACAGGACACCCTGGAAACACAGGATGGGGATGGATGATGTTGGTGGTCATTAAACTTGGAAGACTGACAACATTTAGTTGAAGTATTGCAGGGATCAGCTCCCAAGCAAAGGTGATTATTTTTTTAACCACTTGCTGTCCGGAGCAATTTCTTAATATTTGCACACAAATTAGAAAAAAAAAATGTTTGGCTAGAAAATAGCTTAAAACAATGATACATTTGCTGAAAGTAGAGGCCCTGTAGAATTTTAAAAAAAATGCTAGTTGTAAATTTGCACGGTAATTGCGCAAATGTTTATCAAACCAGTATTTTTAGGATAAAAAAAACCCACTAAAATGAAATTTAGTGCACAGAAACAGAATATAATACTAATTTTGTTGGTAAAATATGGAGTCACGTCGGGTAAAAAGATACCAAACATGTCAAGCCTTAAAATTGGGTGCGCCCGTGAAATCGCAAAAAACATCAATACCCAAAATTTCCCATAGGAGACGCTTTAAACGCATATACTGCTTATCAGTTTAATGTTACCAGTGATTGATGGACCCAGAATTATTGCTCGCACTAATATGTAACATGTGTGGTGCAATTTTCGTTTTTTGCACGTAGGCGCACCTGACACCTGTTTTTGTTTGTATGTGCATGTACATGGGGGCAGGGAACTTTGAAAACATTTTTATGCATCTTTTTCATTTTTTTATATGTGACTTTCATTTTTAATTTTTTTTTATACTTAATTTTTTTGCTATCACATAGTAGTAGCTATGTAGTAGCAAAGAGATTTTGACAGGTCCTCTTTATGGAGACATGAGGGGTCTGTCTGACCCCTAATGTCACCTAGGGACGCCAAAGAAGCTGATGCTGCAGCAGCCGTGATCTTGGTAAAACTGCTTCAGGATCCGAATGTTTATCTCGGTTTGGCGGACCTGAAGCAGTTAAAGACCCATGGGCAGGATTTAAAAACAAAAAAATGTGAAAATATGAGATGAGTGATTTCCACTCACCTCATAGTTCTAGCCGACCTGTGACAATGAGACTGTCACAGGTCGGCTCAGTAGATCGGGAGGTGAGCGAACACATACCGGCGTTAGCTCACTTCTCGATCCTGTCACGGCTCTCTGCCGTGACAGGGGAGGGGCTGGATTCCCCTCTCCCCGCTCCGATCTGCCAGCGCTGACTGGCGGAACTGACGGGGGAGGGGACGGGTACAGCTGGCTCTGCCTCTAGATAGGCAGAGCCAGCTATCACTCACGCAGCTGGGCGGATCCCGTCATCTAAATCGGATCCCCTCCGGCTGCGGCGTCTCAGTATACCGCGAGCTGTAGCTGGAGGACGGGCTAGTTTGTGTCCTCCCGTTACCCTAAGGAGAACTATGGGAAAAAACACTGACCCCATAGTTCTCCTTTAATTATTTAAACTTTTATCAACCCTTGCAGTGGGGCTACCCCAGCACTGCAGGGGGTAACTGCTGGTTTTCATCTAGGTGCTAAAAAACACCAGAGCTGGCTCCCTGCTTCTCTGGTCTCTAAAGCCTTTCTCTTCCTCCTCTTCGAGGAGAAGGCAGGGCTCGGCAGTGGAGGAGGCTGATAGCAGATAGGGGCTGACAGGTAAGAGATGTGCAGGAGAGTAACCAGCCCACATAAGACCATGCAGAGACCACCATCAAGTTACGCAAGGGGCGTAACTTGAAATCACAGGGCCTTATACAACATTTTGCTATGGGGCTCTGTGATTTCTGGTAAATGTAAAACATACTACTTAAGCAAAGTAAAGCTTGCAGACAACAAATGGCCAGTTCAGTAAGTACACATAATGTGGAAACATTCATAAACAGGAAGAGTGTCAACCTTGCAGACCAAAAATGCTGTAAACGTGAAGGTGAAAAAACCCAACATGCTTCAATCTGGAGGTAGCAAACGCATTAGATATTAAACCGCCAGCCTTTGTGAAGCTCCCAATGCACCATATTCTAAAACATCTTCATTGTTTATTGATTATGGATGTCAGCAATACAAACGTTGGCAACATACTTCTCCTGACCCAACTGCCATCAATAAACAATGAAGATGCTTTAGGATGCGGTTCCCTGGGAAGTATTTCAGATGGCCACATGCTAAGGCACTTTTCATTCATTTGATTTAACAATTACATATATACGTAAGGCAGCTTTCTTTTTCTTTGTAGGTACCAGTTCTGACTGAACAGTAAAAGGAGAACTATGGGGTCAGGGCTTTTCCCCATAGTTCTCCTTAGGGTAACGGGAGGACACAAACTAGCGTCCTCTCGTCACCCTAGGCTCAGTATACCGCGAGCTGTCGCTTGCGGTATACTGAGAAGCCGCAGTATACTGCGAACTGCTGCTCGCAATACTGAGACGCCGCAGCTGAAGCGGATCCCGACAATTATGCCAGATCCGCCCAGCTGCGTGACTAACAGCTGGCTCTGCCTATCTAGAGGCAGAGCCAGCTGTGCCCGCCCCGTCCGTTCCGCCAGTCATCGCTGGCGGATCGGGGAGGGGGAATCCAGCCCCTCGCCTGTCACGGCAAAGAGCTGTGACAGGATCGAGAGGTGAGCGAACGCCTGTATGTGTTCGCTCACCTCCCGATCTACTGAGCCGACCTGTGACAGTCTCATTGTCACAGGTCGGCTAGAACTATGAGGTGAGTGAAAAGCACTCTCCTCATGGTTCTCCTTTAAAGATAACTTTCAAGCAAGCATCTAAAGGCACAATTAAAATGCATATAGATGAAAAGTCTTAACTGCCAAAATATTTTTAATTCAGTGTATACAGTCTTGTGACCTAGGCACCCCTCTCAGATAGTGTAGCCAGGTATTTGACCTCCAGTGCAGGTAATTACTAACTCTTGATCATAGATGTAGGAGCCTTATACAGGGGCTGATCAGGAGGGGACCCAAGCATTGATCCCCTGCTTATCAGAGTGGTATGGATCAGATGTCACCACTGCGACAACCATGTCCATACAGTTTTTTTCCTCCTTCTTGCATTGGAGGAAAAAAATGAAATGACAGGACCCCATACCAGTCTATGGGAATCGGATATAAACGGACATGTTTCCATTTACATGAGATTACCCCCGATCCAGCATCATCAGGTCCATCAAAACTAATCACTGTTCTGTTTGTTTTTCTGGACACCACCAGAATTGGGGGATAACCAGGTGTAAACAGACTCCCATAGACGAGCATTAGGCATCCGATCAGGTCCGCCTGAAAAACTGACAGGCGGAGCTGATTGGACTGTCCACGTGAAACGGGCAATACACTTGGGCTGTATGAAATATAAGAGAAGGAATAGTAGTACACTAATGAGTTCATCTGTGCATTCCCCCTCCTGCAAGCATGGTTACTGTTTTAAACTGGCAGTACTGTGTAATGATGAGGTGTCAATGAGCACTTAGGAGCCTATGTGGATGAGCTTTTGATTGCTTCTCAAATTGATGTCAAACTAATGCTATCGACAAAAGCCCATGGCTTGTTCAGTGGCGTCACAACAGTGGTGCGGGGGGTCCGGCCGGCACCCTGGTGACACCATTGCAGGGGTGACACCAAAATGACTGACAGTCCTTTTGGTGTCACCCCCTCTAAAAAGTTGTGTACTCGGTCAGGGAACGAGAGCCCGACAGTGTCAGGAGAGGAGGGGACCCGGCGGCACACCTTATCCCGTCGGGTGAATGTCCCCTCCTCTCTCTGCCGGTGTCCATCACCAAGATGGCCGTCGGCAGGCGTCAATCCGGTGGCTGTGCATGCGCGATGATGACACCCGGCTTTGGGACGCCCCTAAAAGAGGTGGTAAGAGACACAAACCCTAAGAGAGGTGGTGTATAATAATAATAATGATAATAATAATAATAATAATAACAACAACATATTTATAATGAGCAGTTGCATGTAGCTGTGCATTATAATATTTTTAGGAATTATAGCTCTTTGCACTGACAGTGTGTATTAGTGTCAGAAAGCAATTAAAACTGCTAATTAGCAAATAATGCATGCAAATGCTCTTAAACGGTTACAAAGCTCAGCTGATTATTCCTCTCAAACTGTAAAACCTCCCAGAGCTCCCCCAGTTTGCGCCAAGCAGATGTGACAAGTGAAGTCAGCTGTTGAGCGGCCAGTGGACACGCCTAACCGAGGGGATATTACTTATTTAGAGAGGCTTGAAATTTGCAGCAGTGTGGAGGCCATTCTGAAAAACACAGGGCTTATGTATATGAGATTTCATTAATTAGATATGTGGTACAAAAGCTTAAGCTGTTTGGAGCCTGAGAGGACAGTAGGTGGAAGGAATCTGCATAAGGCTCTCAATGGTGAGCAA
The DNA here is from genome assembly GCF_000935625.1 of Nanorana parkeri. Taxonomy (NCBI): domain Eukaryota; kingdom Metazoa; phylum Chordata; class Amphibia; order Anura; family Dicroglossidae; genus Nanorana; species Nanorana parkeri. Next base: position 1,429,252 of record NW_017306565.1, read on the forward strand.
AAAAAATGGTCAGAGGACATAATTGTTGGTGGACAGGAGAGCTTCACTGTTTGTGCCACTTGAGGCTTGGCTCCTATTGAGGTAACTAAACTTCAGAAACAAGATCCCAAGTTTCAGGCACCAGGGGAAGCTGGGGATGTTAAGGCAACATGTAAAATGTTGGCTTTGCTCACGATTCAGGCTAGGGGCCTCGGTATGTGGGATTTTGATAATGTTATTCTAATTACCTGCAATAAAGGTCAAAGACTTTGCTACAATATGTGACAGGGGTATCTGGGGAAAGATGGGTATATTTAGGCAGTATGTATAATGTTCATGCATCTGTTAGGATGTGGGCTTGGTATTTAATGAAAAAAAGTGACAGTGTCCATTACTTCACCTTGGTTCTGATGTGGTGGGCTTGGAGCCATGGGAACCCAGGACCCATCTAATACATGCTGTGGAAGGGGGTGGGTGTTTTTGGCTAATTTCTGTGCTTCCCTGCTTTTAGTATGAACAGGAAGAAAAGATGGTGGCAATTGGTAGAGATGGGGGCACAATGGCCAGAGCTAGTTATCTATGGATCTGTTGGAACCTGAAAATACTAGCAAAGTGCAGGCATCTTGCAGCGTGTCTGTTCATCTTCAAATTAAGCCGTGTGAAGCTTTGGAGGGTCCCAGATCTCTGTTTATGGAAACTAGGGCCTACCTTCTGCATGCCTGCTGTGTCCATTGGGAGAGGTTCTCAGTCTCCTTGCTGCACCAGGAGGATCTGGGATACCCCAGGGTGGCTGGGAACACTGTGAATTCTTAGGAGGGCAGGAGCTCTATGCTCCTGTCCTCCTGGGAATGTCCAGTGTTCCCACCCACCCTGGTGTATCCCAAATCTTCATGGTGCAGCAAGGAGAGTGGGACCTCCTCCCAATGGACACCGGAATTATGGTATGGGACAGGAGATTTCTTTATTGGACTTGCCAATATATATATCGATATAAGAAACTAGGGGCTTAGCCAGACCACCGGGTTTTACTTACAACTAAAAAAAAATCACTTTTGGGTGGACTGATCCTTTAAAGCAGACATATTCTCAAATGTGAATCTACAGCTATATTAACATTCTTGCATAAATAATGGGTGACAAAAAGGTGGAAATACCTTTCCTATAGAGGACATTGCTTCACTATAGAGTGTTGACCATGTGACCAAAAACCTAGGCCAGGAGTAAGCAAACTCAGCACTCCAGGAGTGGTGAAAAGGCAAATTCCATCATGTACCTCTGGGAGTCATGTCTATCAGAATCTGTCAGAGTCTTTAAATGCCTCAAGGATTTGTAGATCCCCATCAACTGGAGAGCCAAGGTCTCCTACCCCCAGCTTAGGCATTTGGCCACAGAGAAGCTACTCTGAAGCAAAAGTGTTGACCATGTGCCCAAAAACGTAGGCCGGGGGTAGGCAACCTCAGCATTCCAGGTGTAGTGAACCTGCAAATCCGATTATGCCTCTGCCTCGGGGAGGCATGCCTCTGGCTGTAAGAATCTTGCAATGCCTCATTGGATTTGTAGTTCCCATCAATCGGAGTAACAGATTGCCTACCACTGGCCTAGGCATTTGGCCGTGTCAACTAATAAGCTAATCTAAAGCAAAAGTGCTGGCTATGTGACCAAAAACCTAGGCCAGGATTAGACAACCTCAGCACTCCAGTTATGGTGAACCTGTAAATTCCTCTGCCTCTGGGAATCATGCCTGTGGCTGTCAGAGTCTTGCAAAGCCTCATTGGATTTGTAGTTCCCATCAACTGGAGCACCATAGTTGCCTACCACTGGCTTAGGCATATGGCCATGTCAACTGAGAAGCTAATCTGAATCAAACTAAATCCTCTGGTTGATAAATAACCTCTTCTACATACTGAAAGGAATATATTGTAGATGAGACAATTTGAAACAAGGGGTTACTGCCATGCTAATAAATCATAAAAAGTACAATATCAAGGAAACTAGACTTCCAGTAGCATACATTTCTAGGGGCAAATAACCAAAATCTTGGACTGCCCCAGAACATCATGCACATGTAGAATTATGAATGTATAGTTTAGCATGAAAGAGAAGATAGAAGAAAGAACACGGCGCCTTGAACTCTCTGCACACACTACGGCCCTGGCAGTAACTTGTGCCACCGGATAATTATCAATGAGCTGGCAGCTATGTGGAATCCCGGTGTTGGCTGAGGACGGCGTCGTAAATTTCCAACAGACAGAAATGGCGATAGAGTGGGAGCCATGGAGCCTCGGATTTGCAATCTCCCAGGTTCTCAAGCAGTTAAGCCTATATAGGGAAAACCTCTGTGAATCGTCTGGCACTGTAATGGGTAATTATCTGCCATGAGTCAGCCTGCTCTTGCACAGTCGCCATGGCGACGGCCCATGCTGCAGGTGAGGATTTTTTTTTGCCTTTCTGCATTTCACAACCATTTGCAGTAATAAAGAGCTATGCGTGCTGGGCTTTAGTCATAAGGATGAACCATGAATTACTATCGTGATGCCGCGGACGAGGAATTATGCCTCCAGTGTTTACAATAAATTTTTTGGGAAAAAAAATAAAGTGTCAAGGAAAAATGATGGGTGTCTGTATAGATCATCCTGACCTTGGGTTGAAAAGGTATCTTTGATGGCGAATTAATCCTGAGGGTTGGTCGCGTCCCTTGCAGTTCTCCATACTTAAAATGCACCTGTAGTTTTGTCGCAAGATGTATTCTGTAAAAAAAAAAAAAAAAAAGATAAGAGGGAAGGTAAGCACTGAATTTGTTACTTGGTTCAATTATGAATATTAAAATATTTAAGTTGATTTTTTTTTACAGCTGAAATTCCAGTTAAACAGCTAAACATACAGATAAAATACCTGCATATGAGCTGTTTTACGTGCCATCCAGTTCTGAGATTTACTCGACTCTGCCACATGTCTGGTAGGACAAAAAACCTGATTTCTCTCTGTAGCAGTCCAGTAACACTTACAGGTCTTGCCCCCCCCCCCCAGCCTGTGATGGGACAGTAAAAAGAGAAGCAGCAGACTAGTGAGGTCATATTTCAGTCACTCTGATCTCGCCTCCGTTCAACATGCCTCTTGTAAACATGAGCACCACAGAATACATCCTTGTGCTGTGTCTCCCCTTCTCAGTCTGAACTCTGCTGTGCAAGGGATTGTACTTACACTGTGGGGTCTATATATAAATTATCCATAGGGCCCTGCCAATATTCCTGTGAGCATTCATTTTGGGAGAACATATGTCAAAACAAACGTTCTTTAACTGTTTCTTATGAAGGCAATGTCATTTCAAATGCTTGTTTCATGTAATACTGCATTATGGCCTCTAGATGGCAGAGAAGAGCATAGGAAACAAATACTAATTTCCTATGCTCTCTTGGCTCCATCCAGCGGCCATAATGTGATATTAAAACATTGAAAACATTTAAAAATGTCACTGTATTGTAACTTGTATCCTTGTTCACACAGAATGAATGTTCAAAGATATTTTCAGGGCCCTGGAGAGAGAGAGATAGAGAGAGCCAGGGAGCCAGAGAGGGGAGGAGAGGAGGGAGATGAGAGAAAGAAGAGAGAGAGTGAAGAGAGAGGAGAGGAAGAGAGAAAAGAGAAAGGAAAGAGGCGAGAGAGAGATAGAGAGAGAGAGAGGACAGAGAGAGAAAAGATCGGACAGAGACAGGGGGAGAGAGAAGGGATGGGAAAGAGGAGATAGGGGGAAGAGAGAGAGACCCCATAGTGTAACTACCAGAATTTGATTTGGTATCAGCTTCTAATCCCCTGTACAGCAGAGCTCAGATTAGGAGGGGGAAAAGCAGAGCGAAATTTCACAAATATTCACAGGGCAAGCAGCTATCCAAACTGTTTAGAAATAGACCTCTATATGTATGCAAAAAAATACATTTAATGATGTATTAATGGATGCAGATTTGCATGTTTTGTGTCTTGTATACCTTCCTCGCATTTAGCCTCAAATGTTCCATCCAACTTGGTTTCCACTTGTATTTACATAAGAGTGATGGGCCCTATGCAGCTAAAAGTGGGGTTCACTTAAACAGTCCGGGCCCTGGACCCCTGTAAATATCACCTGCTTTTAGTAGGTGTAAAAGTCACCTGTTATCAGGTTGGTGATGGTAGGAGCCCAGACGTGGGGAACTTGCCATTACGATTGGTACCTCTACTCAAGCAGACTAGTATAATGCACAATCTCCTGCGTAGTGGTAGCCAGTACAGGTGCAGTCCAAGAACGGTAGCCAAATCACAATCCAGACTCGAAGTCGGTAATGTAGCAGCAAGATATCGGGGTCACCAAACAAGCCAGAGGTTAGTACATAGGTATCAGAACAGGTATAACACTAGGCACTCTAAGGACAAGCTTACAATGACCAAGCACAGAATGACTCACCTTTCCTGCTTATATACACGTGTTGGCAATGAGATGATGTCACTTCCAGAGGTGGACCACTTGCTTGAAGAGGCGCGCACTGTCCCTTTAGGGGGAAGTCCAGTGCGCATGCGTGTCTCTTCCTGAACGGTTTTGGGCGGAAAGGTGGGCGGATAGGAAGAGGCAGCAGCCACCGGTCTCAGAGCTGCCAGGAGCACAAGGAGACCACCCAACAGCGCGCGACCCTGCGGGAGATAGAAAGTAAGTCCACACACCTGTGAAGGAAAAAGTTAGATATATACTTACCTTACCTTCATCTTCTGCCCCTACCATGGAGGGGGAGAGATCACTCTCATTCCAGCGAGATCCAGAGGAATAAAGAGCAGCCACAATCTCATGAGAAGAAGCACTTGCAATGGACTGGGGTGTTTTCTCACAAGATTTGCACTGCTCTTAGTCCCCCAGGAATCTACCCATAAAGGATGGTGACGTCACCCCCAATGATGTGGAACATCGAGGTAAGGTAAGTAAAAATTCTAAGAGGTAAGGTAAGTATAAAGTCTAACTTTTTCTTTTTCAGGTATATTTTATACCTACCTAATTTTTACAAGAAGGCCTAGACAGTATATGTGGACCTTGCATTGTACTGCAAGAGAGGCTTTAGATACAAGCTATTTTCCTATTGTGACATCAAATGTCCTTACATACACTAAGAATGACATGCAGTGTGCAAATCCTGGCCCACACTACTTCCTTAGTGGACGCTATTTTCTAAAGTAAAAATCTAATCTTCTAACACCTCTAAAGAGATCCATCCTTTCCCTCAATTGATGGTAAAAATAACCCCTCCAAAAGAGACAGGGTTCCAAATCCCATTCTCCTGTACCTGTAGGCTATCAATGCTGCTCACACGACTCAGCGCACATTCCAAGTTATTATTTCATCAACGTGAGGCTGAAGAATGTTTATCTCACGCTGGTCTCCTACTGGTGTGATCAATAGAACACAAGAAAACAACTATCAGTTGTAGAACATCCTTCAACTTATGGATGTGATCTCTCTTCCCCGAAGCCATATTATAGAGCAGAATGCACTCAATCACATGCATCGCTCTTTCCTGCTTGCTGTGAAAAGCGCATGGCTTTCTGCAGCTTAAGAGCGATGGAGCGTGCCAGGATTAATCAGCACTATTTGTCCCTCTTTGATGGGCCTAATTTTTGTGACATTCTAATGAAGATGAATCAGAAACTAAGCAAGATGTGTCTGGTTTTCACTGACTGGAAATCGACCTTCGGGTTGGGAGGGAGGTGGCCACTCAGCTTGGACTGTAGTTGGATGAACATGATAGCCAGTATTGTTCTATTACAAATTAATCTGTATAAAAGCTGAAATTCCACTTTTGATTTTTCTTTATTTACTGCCAAGCGCAAAATAAAAAGGAAAAATGCTGCAATGCTAACTTCCTCTCTGATGACTCAAGCATTGGCCCAGTTCTGGTTTGAATGGCACCTAGAGTTTTCCATATACATAATCTGTTTTCAATATACATAACACCATTACAGTGACACTAAACAAAGGAGTTAAATCTTAACAATACATTCAAATATCTTAACTATTAACAAAATAGGCTCTTATTTGTGTATCACTCGCTGTAGATCCTTCAATCATCTCTGAATTGGTGCTGACACTGTCCTTCCTTCTGGAGGGGGCTACTTTTGTTCCCCATGGTCCCTGTGAGTGTTGTAAAGTAGCCACCCCTCCAAACTCGCTCCCATTATGAACTTCAATCTCACGTTTAGTTTACTTACTTAACAAGTGAAGCCGGCTTCCTAGCCAATCAGGAACCCGGGAGGCGGATAACGACATGCCGACCAGCTTCCTGATTGGCTAGGAAGCCAATTTCACTTGTTGCTAGGACCAATCAGGAAGCCGGACAGCACCTCATGCCCTGCCTGACCCTGATTGGTCAGGAAGCCAGGCAGCCTCGGCAATTGAAGCCGGTGTTCTTTCAATAGAACACCGTCTTCCCAGGCAATCAGAAATTCATGATCATAATCCACTGCCCGACTTCCTGATAATCCGGGCACACGGCACCAGTATCAGTATTTGGTATCGACGAGTACAGGAAAAAAATATCAATACTCATACTCAATACCGAAAAACTGGTATCGGTGCATCCCTACTTATTTGTATTGATATTGTAGTCCATCACGAAAGCGAGCGTGGTGCTCAAAAAAACCAAAATCTAACCTTTCTCTACCCTCAAACAATTCTAAATATGTCTTGGCTTCAGATATACTTTAGCATTTCTTAGCTGGTATTGGTTTCCAATGCTGTCGTCTAGGTAAAATATTGAAGCCTATGCAGTTTCTCCTCTCTGTGGAAGCATGCATCCTTTTATTTTATCCTTGTCATAAACAGGACCTCATAGTTGTGGTATAAATTTTTGAATGGAGGCTTTTCTCTACTTGTTTTACTCAATTTTGACACAAGACCTTCACATCAACTCTCCGGGCACTGCGACAAATGACAAAGCCGATAAGGAAAAAAAAAAAAAAAAAAAAATCCTAAAAATACAGAATTAAATGACTCAAAATGTTGCTAATTACTTTTTAATTTCTATAGAGATGTTTACAGAGCTCTGTACAATGAGTATTAATACACTGCATGATACGGCTGGTAATTTTCCCATATTGCGTAATTTAATCTCAATTAATATAAATCACATTGTCATCATCACTAATTGCAAATTCTGTTGACTAAATACTAATGTGTCTTTTCCAGGAATCAAAGTCCTCTTATTTTTTTTTAGGGGAAATAACTCAAGGGCAAGGGTGGCTACACATTTACAATTTCACACCTGGAATTGGAATGGTGGAGCATTGCACTGCAGACTCAGTGGGGGTTCCGATTGGATAAAATGATTCCTGTGCCTGCTCTTTTATGCCTGGCAGGGCCTTGACAGGGCCCATTGAATAGATAGCTTATGTGGAATTAAAGAATGTGAAAGAGAGTTAGCGCTAAGACGTATGTATCGGCCCAGATACGGTTCCTATTTGTCAAAATAAAAAGTGTCTTTCAACAATAAACTGCAAACATATTATACAGGAATCACCCTCCATCAAGACTTAGAATTACTGTGCAGGGGGGGGGGGGGGGGTGGGGGTTGGATGGATAATTTCTATCCTGGTATTTTTTTTTTACACCCAGTAAAGCTCAGTCAGGACACTCGTCTGGCATACTAAAGCCGGGGGCCTGTAAATTAAATCTCAGGATATTAATTATCCATCCAGACTGCTCCTGCACAATAATTCTAAACCTTGATGAAGGGGGGTGGGGGGGTCCTATACAATCTCTGTAATGTGTTGGCTGTAATGTTTTTACTGTGACAAACAAACACTGTATCTGGACTAATAACTACATCTCAGATCCCCCTTTCTTTTATTCCACATAAACACCTAGATTTATGGAAATGTAGAATTGTATCTATCTGGGGGAAAAAATCCAATTTTTGGTTCCTCAAACAGGAATGAACATCTCCAGTTTGCTCCCTTTAGATCTGTTTAATATACCATTTTAGGCAGTTTGTTATACCTGTTTGATAAGTGCATAAAAATGTCAGAAATTCAGAGCTGAGTTCTTGTTATGGTAAGGAGACTAATTAGCCCTCCTAGTTCTTATCTTGGGCTATAGAAGAGATCTGAGAGTGGGAGTGGTTGAGTAGTTTAGCAAAAGACAAGTGAGCAGCACTGACTCCAGTCAATCCACAATAATCCTGTGTGCTATCTACACACAACAGGATTTACAAGCTAAGTGTATTGCTGACAGAGGAATATGTATTTTTCTGTACATGCAGGGTCTTTAACCAGATAAAACATGTGCATGCATTGCAGATACTGTATGCAGGGCATGTCTATTCTCTTTATTTTGCCTTGACCTAAAATGTATTTGTACTTCTGAATTTCCATAGCTCCTGGTGCCGCTGCTATCTTACATATCTTGGTGTACCTGGACTGCAGATGTGGTTCCTCCTGCTGGCCCCTATATTACAAAAAAACATAATAGTGACATAGGGGCTGGCAGGAGGAACCATGGCACCCAGTGGTGGCCAGACTATCTGACACACCTGAAAGTGTTGGACAGTAAGGCTGCCGGGAGTTCTGCAAGAGTGTAAAGAATTCACTCACCACCCACCAGACAAGTATGTATAGAATGTAATCATTTACAGGGGGTGGCCAGCAGAAACCTTTTAGGGTCCCTTTAAAGTAAATTAAGGCAACTCTATTTTTGCACAGCTACAGTGTTTGTTAGTTAGAATTAGCAGCCAACTGATTGGTCTCATTTATGACCAGAAATTGGTGTGGGACCTCCTAGCGCTCATTTTGGAAAAATAATTAAATTTTTTAGAACTTTGATACATCAAATCCTAAGTGCAGTTAACCTGAAATTAAGTTATGTCACATGAATGAATAAGCAAAGCTAACAAGCCTGGAGCCACTAAACCTGGTTCAGCCTGGGCGCAGGAACCAACACCAAATACGCGATGTGGAATTTAATCATTTAATGATAATTTCTTTTTATCACTGATTTTATTATTTGATGTGGCTTTCCAAACAAACTGTAAAACAAATATCATCACGGGCATTATGAAATATTCAACAGTTCTGGCTTTCATGTTGGCCTGAGATAAAAAGTTGCACGGCACATCTGTAGAGTTTGAAAGGGGAACGTGTAGGTTTTTCTTGATCTCCCGAAAGAAGCATTTTACAATTGAAATGAACTCCAGGTTAAAGGAAACTTTAGACTTTGCATCATGTTTTTAGATAGATGTTAAAGGGTTATTAAACCCTCAGGTGTTGTTGCATATATCTACTGCTAACAAGCAGTAGTTATATGCAAAAACTTTTTTTTTAAAAACCCTTTCAAACAGGTTTACACTTACCTGTGTCTTCGCCGTGTGCTCCCGTCTCAAAATTTGAAAAATCTCGGATGGCCGCAAGGGATCTTGGGGCGGGCGCATGCGCAGTTCAGATTTTCAGCCGGGAGACGAGGAGAGACACAAGGTAAGTCTATGGATAGCGTGCACCCGCATGCAGACACCGTGGGACAGGAAGTACCAGCAAGCACGGAGGAGTCAGCGCTGGATCGGAGACCCGCAGCAGCACTGGAGGGACAGCTGATAACGTCAGGAAAGAAGAAGAAGATCGGATTAAGAGACATAATTTAAGGTAAGTGCTTACACTAACATTGGGGGAGGGAAACAATTATACTTTAATGTCACTTTAAAGTGAGCAGAATGTAAATAAATATCAATGCGTTAATGTTTGAAAGGCTATGTTTCTATGTATATTTTTTAATTCTATATATGTGCAGAGGGGGCAGTCATATTTGCACATTATGAAGGCAGGCTGGGGCAGGGCGGTGGATTATTGTGTAGCATTTCTGCCTAGCAGCACGTGGGGTCCCTGGTTTGAATGTCATTCCAGAGACTAGCTCCATGTTGTCACCTGGTATGGACTAATACTGTATCTCAATACAAATTAGTAATTTAAACATGAGATTGTAGTCCATCACAGGAGTGAGCTTGGAGCTGTGGCTACTTTGTAACACACACAGGGGCCATGGGGAACAAAAGTAGCCCCCCTCCAGAAGGAAGGAGAGTGTCAGCACCAATTCAGAGATGATTTGAGGATCTACAGCCGAGTGATACACAAATAAGATGCATTTGTGTTAATAGTTAAGGTACTTGAATGTATTTTTAGGATTTAACTCCTGAGCCTATTGTCCTGCTAAGTAATTATGTTCAATTAACCATCCAATCAGAGTAAAATTAAAAAAAAACTCAAAATCTGCATATTCTTTCCAGGTCCATGCTTCAAAAAGTACTACATGACAGCCGAGCAACTAGCATTTTTTAGAGTTCAGCAACAAATCCTTCACTCTCTTCTTGGTAATGGATTCAATTAATGGTATAATGAGCATGTACTGTGCTTGCTGTTTCTTTAAAGAGAATATCTGATAATACAAAGTGCTCTCATGATGAGTGTGGGTGCCCCGGGACCGTCATTCAGTGTCAGACTGGACAGTAGCAGGAATATGAGAGCTGTAAAATCAGTGATATTTACTCAATAATCCTGAATATTCACGTACATTCCACAGATGATTAATTATACTGTCAGTCTTACTGGCTCTTAAATGTCACTTTTCAATTGACTAAACACGTAGCCGACTTACTTTGGAGCTAGATCTAAAAAAAAAAGAAAGAACAATTTGGATATACTTTAGAGGAGAACATGATTACTTTCCCTTGAATGTCAAAAAAAAAAAAAAAACCTCAGCTAAGGCAGGAAATTATTCTGCAAAGTAGCCCGTGCTAAGAAAAATACAGAGGAGGGTGTTGCTGACCTCTTGCTGAAAATACCATGTACGTGGCTGTATCTGGCTATTACGCTTTCGGACACTATTATTAGGTATGACAAAAAAAAAATCAAGAAACTTTAACCGAAGAATACTCTGTGCTTCTGCCCGCCTTGTCCATTGTGTAAATTGCCAAGGCATAGGAATTGTTAAGGCCATGGTACTGTTAAAGTCAAAAGTCCATAAAACAGTAAAAGGCCGCCATCTATACTCACCTTGTCTCCAGTGTTGTCCGCCATCTATACTCACCTTGTCTCCAGTGTTGTCCACCATCTATACTCACCCTGTCTCCAGTGCTTTCCACCATCTATACTCACCTTGTCCCCAGTGTTGTCCACTATCTATACTCACCTTGTCTCCAGTGTTGTCCGCCACCATCTATACTCACCTTGTCTCCAGTGTTTTCCACCATCTATACTCACCCTGTCTCCAGTGTTGTCCGCCATCTATACTTACCTTGTCTCCAGTGTTGTCTGCTATCTATACTCTCCTTGTCTCCAGTGGTGTCCGCCACCATCTATACTCACCTTGTCTCTAGTGTTGCCCGCCACCAATACTCAACTTGTCTCTAGTGTTGTCCACCACCAATAATCATGTTGTCTCTAGTGTCCGCCACCATCTATACTTACCCTGTCTCTAGTGTTGTCCGCCACCAATACTCACCTTGTCTCTAGTATTGTCCACCATCTATACTCACCTTGTCTCCAGTGTTGTCCGCCACCAATACTCACCTTGTCTCTGGTATTGTCCACCACCAATACTCATGTTGTCTCTAGTGTCCGCCACCAATACTCACCTTGTCTCTAGAGTTGTCCACCATCTACAGTATACTCACCTTGTCTCCAGTGCTGTCCACCATCTATACTCAGCTTGTCTCCAGTGTTGTCCACCATCTATACTTACCTTATTTCCAGTGCTGTCCACCATCTATACTCAGCTTGTCTCCAGTGTTGTCCACCATCTATACTTACCTTATTTCCAGTGTTGTCCGCCATCTATACTCTACTTGTCTCCAGTGTTGTCCGCAACCAATACTCACCTTGTCTCCAGTGTTGTCCACCATCTATACTCAAAACGTTAAGATCAAGGTTTGAAGCATACAATTGAAGAGTATATAAACTATATCTCGAAAAATCAATAAAGGATGTATCTCAAAAAATCAATACCATCAATTTAAATACAGTGTAAAAAAAGTGTGTAAAGGATATTAATCCATTGTAAAATATCAACCGATCAGTGATTTGTAAAAAATGTGTAAATATATATATATATTTTTACACATTTTTTACAAATCACTGATCGGTTGATATTTTACAATGGATTAATATCCTTTACACACGTTTTTTACACTGTATTTAAATTGATGGTGTTGATTTTTTGAGATAATCTTTTATTGATTTTTCGAGATATAGTTTATATACTCTTCAATTGTATGCTTCCAACCTTGATCTTAACGTTTTGATTTCTCATATATTCATCAATGAAGGACGGTTAGCGCTGTACCATTTAAACACATCCTATACTAGTGGCCGAGTGCCTTAGTCCAGCAGCTTCCCGTACCCTTCTAGAATAATAATTTTTTTAAAAATCATAAGAATTTTAAAAATCATAAAAATCATAAGATTTTTTTGGTTCTGGGTTTAGATTTATCCATTTAATATCTTTACTCTCCATTAGCGCAAGTTCTTGCAATTATATACACCATCTATACTCACCTTGTCTCCAGTGTTGTCCACCATCTATACTCACCTTGTCTCCAGTGTTGTCCGCCATCTATACACACTTTGTCTCCAGTGTTGTCCGCCATCTATACTAATCTTGTCTCCAGTGTTGTCCGCCATCAATACTCATCTTGTCTCCAGTGTTGTCCGCCATCTATACTCACCTTGTCTCCAGTGTTGTCCCCCACAGTACTAAAGAGTATACTGCATGACTCCTGTGTCTAGTCAAATACTGCTTGCACACAGAGATGTTCACATACATAGGCACATACAGGACTTATATACATATACTGTACACATATACAGTTCATATATAAATGTAGGTATAGATTCGGAAAGATTAGTAAACTAATGTTCTTTTCATCAGTTAGAAGTAAAACGTTGGCTGCTGTAGGTGAAAACATGTTGTTAATTGCTCTTTAGCTTTTATTTAGGATTAAATTACTTAAAGCAGAACTCGAGGGAGATACTCGTTTTTGTATTGGTTAAAAAATAAAGTTATACTCATTCGATTCTCCAAGCCGACTTGCTCTTAGACTGGTCCCTTCTATTTCACTCCCTCTCCACTTCAACAGTCTAAGGCCCTGTGTGTCAGCACGTTCTATACTCTGGGTATAGGATGTGAGAATGCCGAGAAGCAGCGGAGGAACAGAAAGGCAGAAGGGACCAGTCTAAGAGCAAGCCAGATAAATCTCCAATAGATATAGTATGGAATTTGACAGGATTTGGAGAATCGTACAACAATACATAACCATTGTGGTATTGTGACGTTGGAGTATTATGAAGGTTAGGAGTAAGTCTATTGCTAGAAGAGTATTCAAGATGGAGTCCTAGATATAAATCTGGCTACATGCTAAAGGTATGGTTAAATGTGAGGATTCAGGTGCTCATAAGGGGATGTCCAAGGAGTTGAAGACTTGTTCCCCATAAAAGTGAAAGGTAATTGCAATAGATAATTGATCTTTGCTTTACAATGTGAGGTCTGCTAGATACAATATGTGGGCCAGATCATGAGGAGACCATATGACAGATTAAGGGATCATCTATATGTAATTAAAACAGTGAAGAATAATAATATGGCAAATTACTTCATAGGGGTACACAATTCAGATTCCACATCTCTCCATGTGTACAAACTATAGAGATTGGGGGAAAAAATCAGTGAGGGGTGATGACAAATTGAATTAGATCGCATCACATTATTATGATTATGAAACCCCTCACCCATTACTCCCTTCCTTTCCTCTTTTTCCCCTCTCCCTTTATGCCAGGGGTGGGGAACCTTTTGCTCTCCAGCTGTGGAGAAACTACAAATCCCATGAGGCATTGCAAGATTATCACAGCCACAGGCATGACTCCCAGAGACAGATGCATCATGGGATTTGTAGTTTCACCACAGCTGGAGGGCCGGAGGTTCCCCACTCCTGCTTTATGCCCTTCCATTTACCTTTCCCCTTCTGAGTTTCTTTGTATATTTCTCCTCTCCCTTCCTCTCTTGTCCCCTTCTTTAAACCTTTCTCTTTATAAACAGCCACTTGATAGCCATGTCAGCACTTAAAAAAGTACTTTTTATAAAAATAGCTTGTTTCATCCAAAAAGCAGCAGTATAGAATCTGAAAAAATAGCAATGTTTCGAGGCCACGCCGGCTCTTTTTCAAGCCAAAAAAGTACAAACAGCAAATGCCAACATTGTTTAAATACCTAAATCACCATTCACAAACTGCCACATCCGTAAATCATGACCAAATTCCAAACTGGCACATCATGAACCAATCAAACAACAGTAAGAGTACCTGCAATTGTGATTATTTAAAAAAAAACTAATAAAACCCCCCCCCCCAAAAAAAAACCCAAAAAAAAAAAAGAGTTGGACCTAATGGGGAACCTCTTACAACATGTAAAAATAAGTCAACCCACTTAACACAGCAATCCTGATGGATAACATCATGATTGAGTATCACATGACCCAATGGCCAAACCATACAAGGGGCAACCAGGTTTGAAACAAGGACCTCTCGATCTCGAGGCTAATACATTACAACTGACCTAGACCACTCAGCTCTGCACAGTTGGCCTGATGAAGAGATACATTCATTCTAACACATCAGCTATACCACCCCATGTCTGATATTAGAATAGAAATACTTAAAAATACTTAATAATGTACGTGCTGTGTTCGTTAGTCCAATCTAAGTTAACAGAAATGAATCCACAGGTAAAAAAAATGAGATCCGTGCTGTGTCATTTGGCCAAGACTTGAATGCAAAAACACCAAATGTGCCAATAACATTAAAAACAGTTGGAGAGATACAAACATACACATTAAGCATCACACTCACAAAAGGGACCACAAATCACACTCTCTATTTAAACCCAGCAGGAATAGAGTAATCATCTGATCCACATTGCTTTGTTCTTCAATAGGATCTTTTCGCTATCACCCCCCAGGTATTGATACATCATCCAAGATCTGAAATTTCAATTGATGTACAGTATGCCCCTGTTGCACATGATGTAAAGTAGGCCAGAGGGGCACTTAATGCAATATACCGCAAAGTCTGAATTACAAGTATAATAAACGCGTATTGCAAACGTTAGCCCCTTATGCAGATGGTATATAATGTTGGTTGCCCTTCAAAACTATTATACTATATATATATATATTGTGGCAGTGTAAGCCAATGCCACGGTGGAGGATGGCGACCTTGGCACCCAGGACTCTCAGACAAAGGCTCAAGGATGCATGTTTGATATAGTAAAAAAACGTTTTTCAGTTTTCTCTAGGGTTGGTTAACTCTGGTCAGGGCATTGGAACCCAAAGGCTTTAAAGAGACTTGGGTGGAATGAAGCCTCCCCCCCCCCACCATATTTTAGTTTTGACCAGCACCCTTGGATTGCGCAGCTGTGCACAGCCCTTGTGGTAAGGGTGTTCAGGGCTCCACCTGGGAGACAGGGGAGGTCCCTGGCCAGGAGTCAGATTGGAGTCCATTGGAGCTGGGAGCTGTGGGTTGTGAACCAAGTGTGCAGATTAGCACGGTACTGAGACCATCTGGAGAACCCGGAGGAGGTCTGAGGCCAGAGAATAGGTGCTGCAAGAGAAAAGCCAAGAGGCTGGATCTATCTGTATGTATTTTGTAAGTGGTGCATGGATGGTATGTTGTAAGACCCCTGCGTTATTGTTTGGGAACTTTCCGTTAAAAAAGGTTGGCATGGAAGACCTAAAAAGAAGATTTAAGTGAGTGTATGTTTCCTTAATGCTCTACTATTTAAAGCTAGTCCTCACAATATATTATATATGTATGTATGTATGTATGTATGTATGTGTGTATGTATGTGTGTATGTATGTATGTGTGTGTATGTATGTATGTATGTATGTATGTGTATATATATAAATTAATAAACTAATAAACTAGGCACAACCAAAACATGGGCATGTGCCAGTTTTTTTCTCAGACAAAATCTGCTGTGTCTGCAATATTTCTTACCTCCTATGTCCACCTGAACCAACACATCTCTTGGTGAAGGGGCAGGTACACTTATCTGGGCAAGGGCATACTGCAAATTGTCATTGTAAATGATTCTACTTACATGTGAAGACAAAGCATTATACTTTATAACAAAAGGGACACGTTGACATTGCAAATGCGTCCATTCTCCGCTACTCCCCTGTTCCATATCAATCACATGGTTTTGTAAATAAACAAAGCCACTGCTCGGCATAGTGGTCACATCAGCAATGGAGGGGTTAATTGCCAATTCTCCAACACCGTACTATGTGCCTGATGTGTACTCTGCTATTTATTCTCATGCCATTATTTCTCCCTAATAGTTTTTCCCCAGTTTCCATAGTAAATACCTAAGTAGATCTCAACATCATTATTATGTTGATCATAAAATTAGCATCATTAGCTCTCCATACTGAGCCGAGGAAATCGGCAGCGCAGTGAAGGCACAAAGGTGTAATAAAGACAGTAATATATAATAACGGATAATACAAAAGAGTTTGAGGAACACGTGTGAAGGTTACCCATCTCTCTCCAACCTCTTTTGTCTATCGGAGACCTCCTCCTGGCTTTTTGTTATTTTAGTAGAAACGCGGCAAGGTCATGAACATGATGTTATTCATCACCTTGGCTATTTCATTTATATTAGCTTCCGATCATCTTGCCCCATCCCTGATCTCGTAGTGACTCCAGCTGGCATTTGGTGGCACGGGGTCTTTATTGGTCCAGGGCAGCAATATCAAGGGATTTATTAAAACGCAGCCACAATGTCTCCCTTTAAAAGGTTAACGGCGTATTAAGCCCCTTTTAGGATCTGTTGCCATTTATAAAATTTAAGGTCAGCTAGTTAGATCCAGCTGGGAATTGTCTTTTGCAGCTGAACTCCTAGTAGATGCTATATCTAGAACAAATTATACCAGTATGTAGTCATTAATAAAAAAATAATTACATGTATTTATAAATGCAAGTAGTGTAAGCACCAGAATTTGTAATTGATATCAGCAGCCTCTTATTATCCTCTGCACAGCAACATTTAGACTGGGAGCAGGGGAGGGGGCAAGTCTATGAGCTAATCAGTCTTTCCTCCATACAGGAGGTGAGAGCAGAGATAGCAAAGGGTTGACCTCATCATTTTGCTGCTGATCCTTCATTGTCCAGTCAGCAAGCTGGGAATGTGGTGTTTCCCAGTGTTCTTGCTTAAACTGTACTGCTGCTATGTAGGTCAAGGATCAGACTGTGCTGTTTGGCAGAAGTTGGCCAGATCACAAAAATGAATCAACAGTATACAAATCTGTCGGCAGGTAACAGTTCCTGTATATAAATTTCAACTTTGTATTTAGCCCGCTTGCCTGGGGTTTAGCTTAAAGGGTTGCCTGGATTGCTTACATATTAATTTTGTGGACAGCGATTAATAAAACTTAATGAGATAGTGAACAAAGACCGTGGTGCTGGAAAGCATTATTTGGGTTTTACCAATTATAATGGCATATTTCATTAGGATTCAAATAAATATCTGCTTATTTGCTTCCTCCAAACTATAGCTACAACAACCCACATAACGTTATTATTATTTTAACAGTGAGGAGATCAGGTGAAGGTTTTTTTTGTAAAACTTCTTTTCTATTTTCCATTTGTTTTCTTTCTTGAATATTGTCAGGTAACGCCCGTGACTTGACTGAAGCATATTGCAGCTCAGTATGTTCTGCTGCAACACCATGATATGTACTTACATATATATAGGAGCTCTATTACCTGTTAAAAATTTTTGTATAGCCTTCCATCCAGTCTTCAGAATTAGAAACCTTTAACAAATACCTTTGATGACCTTAC
>NW_017306565.1:1447132-1451448 GCF_000935625.1 Nanorana parkeri
CCCCAAAAAAGCAGGGGGGGGAGGGGGGGGGGGGGGTGCAAGTAGATGTGACCATGCTTTATGTTACACCCTAAATATGGGTGTAGCATGAAACATGGTTTGAAAAGTAAACTTAGCCTTTAACTCTACTGCAGTTAAAGTGACACTAAACTTAGAAGTTAAATCTTAAAAATGCATTTATGTACCTTAACTATTAACAACAATGTATCTTATTTGTGTATCACTCGGCTGTAGATCCTCAAATCATCTCTGAATTGGTGCTGCCACTGTCCTTCCTTCTGGAGTGTGGCTACTTTTGTTCCCCATGATCCCTGTGCGTGTGGTAAAGTAGTCACCGCTCCAAGCTCACTCCTGTGATGGACTACAATCTCAGATTTAGTTAGTTAATTTGTATTGAGATTGTAGTCCATCACATGAGCGAGCTTGGAGCGGTGACTACTTTAAAACAGGGATCATGGGAACAAAAATAGACACCCTCCAGAAGGAAGGACAGTGTCAGCACCAATCCAGAGATGTTTGGAGGATCTACAGCCGAGTGATACACAAATAAGATACATTTTTGTTAATAGTTAGGGTCTTTGCATGCATTTTTAAGATCTAACTCCTGAGTTTAGTGTCACTTTAAGCAATACAGCTTAGGCACCTCCCTACCACCAGCCTGAGACTCAACAGTAAAGGAGCAGGAGCAAACTCAAAAGGTCATCCTTCTGTTTAGTCTGCTTCCCCCTTCTTTACATTCATTGTGAGCACACTGAACAGCCCCCTATTGCTCCCCCCTTAGGTTTTGACCTTTCTATGTTTGGTTGGGCAGTTCAATGTCCACATACCACAGAGGTTACTTTTTTTTATTAATAGCAGAATTAACAGGTATTTATTTGCATTTATCAAACAGATACAGAGGTTACTTTTTACTAGACTTTAGCTTAAGACATGATACACAACAGAATACAGTTTTAAAGAAACAGCAATTTCAGAATGTCTTAAATGGTATGGCCAAAACAAAAACATATGTTTTTGTTTTTTTTCACCAGGCACCTCCTAGCATCAGAGTTTACTTTCACATGTTAACAGACTTTTGTAACCTTAACAGTAGAGGTTTAAGTTGCTCTTTCACACACTTGCCTCTCAAAGTTGCTGGAGGAACCATCCATAGGTTGTCCTTTACATGTTTTCTGCTCTGCCACCCCTGAATTGCCACAGAAACCCCCTCAAGCACCTCTAGACCTCGGATGTTCCTCTTCTATGCATCAATGGCCATCACCCAAATATCTGTTCTAACAGCCTCCAGAAGCCCAACACTGCCAGCCACACCTCCTAGCTCCTAAAACCAATGGTAGCTCAAGGAGCTGGGCTAGAACTCCTAATCCCTCCCCAGTCGCTCATTTGCATGCAGTGCATGAGCAAAGGAGGCTCTCCATGGAAGTGCTTGCTAGAGGATTACTTGAAAACACCCATTGATCCCAGCTTAAACATCTTATTTTTACAGTCTTGCTTATGATTATTCCTTGATGCAACTGTATAGCGATTTTGGGTATAAGTAAGAAATTCTGGGTCCTGATTAGGTAGATTTGTCCTCACTTCCTGTCATGGTGACCCCCTGAGAAGAAGCAAGAAGGTGCAGGTGTCTTCAGGACATGAACACACAGTAAAAGCTTGACAGGGGTTGTATCTTTGTTTTTTATTAACATTTTAAAGTGACCGATGGAATAGGATGGATGAAGGATGGAGGAAAATAATACAATTGCAGAATAATAGTTCATTTATTTACACAGATATCTACACTGGAGCTAAAAGATGGACAGTTGAGGGGGGATGAGGGACAGAGGGATTTGGTTGTAGAAGAGGGACAGTCCCTCCAAATAAGGAACAGTTAGGAACTATGGGTGTGCTGTCATCAGGACAGAAAGTGGGGTTAAATCTCCAACAAACAGCACAGATATAAAAAAATTCAGAACGGTTTTAGGCTCCGTTCACACCAGGGCGGTATGATTCCATACATTGCTATGGGGACCGATCATGCCACCGTGCGCAACCACCCTGGTGTGAATGGGGCCTTAACCTTTCCACAGTCTGCACAAAAGTTTAAAACAGGTTTTGATTGGAGTTGGGTCTTGAAACACAATCTACGGAAATCATTTGTGTTTAGTGGCCCTTTAACTCCGGCACACAATGTTGTGATTTTAGTGCCTTTTCTTCGGTCACATGCTGGAAATTCTCCTTACTGAAGCAGTCATGCTGCATTTACTGATGCTGGAATAAGGGGCTTTGATATATACCATTTCATGCTCCACTTGGCACTTGGGTTTGACATGTTGTCTTGAATGGATGCACCATTTATCACTCAATGACAGTGGATCTCCTTCAATTTCACTCACATCCACTGCACAAAGTGCCGTATGTGCTAAAACAGCTAGCACTTACAGCGCTGATGTGGTCGAGAGCCACCTAATTCACTGCAGAACATTTTTATTACAATGATGTCCACTGCCTGAGGAGTAGAAGAACAATTGTAAGCAACAAAATCTTCTCAATATGAATATTAGTCAATATGGGGTCCAGGTTTTGGGAAAAAGTTTCTGCTGCAAGAAATTTAACTAAATAGAACACAGAGTGCCCTGGGACTAGAACAGCATACAGTCTGGGAGCCAGGGGGAGGGTGCCTTCCATCGGAGGATTCTCACACATTTAAGTAGTCCTAAATTGAACCCTTTAATGAGAGTGATACATGGACTGCTATTTGCTGACCTCCTCCTGAAAATGCTTGAACTCCTAATCTGCATACTTGTTTCAGGTCAGTAATCCCAAAAGTCTTGAAGCCAGAGGATCTAAATACAAGACAAAGAACCAGCGCTTTCAAATTGGGTCAGAAATGGCAAATGGATTCGGAGACTTTCCTTTGCCCAGCCACTGACTTCAACTCTCTCTGGAGTATTCCAAGGCATTCTAAAACCTTCTTGCTCTGCCTTAGGGCCCCCAAGTTGGACATTCCCCTGAGGATACATTCACATAGCATGCAGAGGCTATTTAATTATCTCCTCCCCATTTGGCCAGCTTTATGGAATCCAGGTGCTGGTCAAGAATGTATGCAAATAAGGCGTTTAGATAAAACCCTTATATGCAGGCAGTGTATGCATGCCAACAATGTAGGGCAACATACAGTACATTTATCCTGTGTTGTAGGTCCCTATAAATAGCAAAAATAACTGATATAATTAACTATTCATTGGAATAGCTTATTTATAGCAATCTGTAAAAAAGAATACAAGGTTGTTGTAGAGAGATAGGAGTAGCTGGAACACACAGAGGTGGGCTGGAACAGCCAAAACTTTCAGAGAAACAGCAACTAAGTAACAAATAATGACACAGATCCCCCTGTTGCAGTATCCAAGACCTAAAAGATGCCAGGAGATGACTCAGCCCACCAGGCTCCACTTAACTACAATAACACTTCTAGGTGTAGTGACCCTTTAAGCAGTTGGAACATGATTTTGCCTAGAACCTGATACCTTAAAGTTAACCTTCAAAGTGACACTAAACACAGGAATTAAATGTTCAAAATGCATTCACGGATCTTAACTGTGAACAACAATATATTTTATTTGTGTATCACTCGGCTGTAGATCCTCAAATCATCTCTGAATTAGTGCTGACACTGTCCTTCCTTCTGGAGGGTGGCTACTTTTGTTCCCCATGATCCCTGTGTGTGTTGTAAAGTAGTCACTGCTCCAAGCTCCCTCCCGGGATGGACTACAATCTCATGTTTAGTTTACTAATTTGTATTGAGATTGTAGTCCATCATGGGACGGAGTTTGGAGCGGTGACTACTTTACAACACACGGGACCATAGGGAACCAAAGTAGCCACCTTACAGAACGAAGGAAAGTGTCAACACTAATTCAGAGATGATTTGAGCATCTACAGCCAAATAGGACACATTTTTGTACTTGAATGCATTTTTAAGATTTAACTCTTGAGTATAGTGTCACTTTAATTATTCCAAGGCCATTTTGCATTACATGGAGACCTCTGAAAGGCCAGAAAAGGACATTAATGAGAGTTCTGAAAGATGTATTTTTTCTCCTTTCACAAGTACATTGAAATGTTTCTACATGCCATTCATCGAGCTGTAGATAAACACCCCATAACAGAGCTGTTTAGCTTTTAAACTCATTAGACATAATGTGCTGAAATGAGGTCCAGGTCTAAGTGAAAGGAACACTTTAAAGGTTTTTGTTTTTTTTTTACCTGTGGCCGCAGTTTACATTTTTTTTTCATACAAAAACTGAACATTACTGAAGAAAGAGGACCCCCCCCCC
>NW_017306565.1:1451758-1459369 GCF_000935625.1 Nanorana parkeri
TTAGCTGGAAAAAAAAATGTAATTCACAGTTTTGGGATTAAGGTCAGTTGTTCTCT
The DNA here is from genome assembly GCF_000935625.1 of Nanorana parkeri. NCBI lineage: Eukaryota > Metazoa > Chordata > Amphibia > Anura > Dicroglossidae > Nanorana > Nanorana parkeri. Next base: position 1,451,815 of record NW_017306565.1, read on the forward strand.
TTTATGTAACAGCGACATCTACAGGCAAAGAGAGCCCGCGTCCACAAAGCATTACAAAAATGAATCGCTGAATTGCTGCGTTTGATCTATCGAGCTCCTGTGGATTTTACAAGTCACACTCATTTACCACCTTGAAATGGACACAACTGTTAATTCAGCCCAGAATTCGACCCCGGGAAATGCAGTTCCCTGTAGGAACTATGGGGCACTTTGCAACCTTTTAAGTGTAACACAGAAAGATGTTGCAAGGATCACTGAAGATGAGCAATGCGCAGTAACCAGTCAGGTTTCTGGTCACTTACTATAAATGGTGAATTTTGAATAGCTATTATGAATTTCTACACATAGAACATTTATCTTGCTCTTTGCATTTCTTAATTGAATAAAGCTGATGTTTTCTTATTTTATTAGGTACAGGGCTGGGGAGGACTAGAATTCTTTGGCCTGGGGAGGCAAACGCAATCAACTAGCCCTTTCCTGATCAGGATAAAGAAAGTGTACAATGCAAAGTGTTCTATGGTGCTTCATGGATTGATGGTGATGGTGAAAGGTGAGGGTTCCTAAAGAACATGGTTTATTGTGACACTCCTTTCACAACTTCCAGCATCAGCTCAATTGCTGCTCTCAGCATTCAGTCACATGACATCTCAGGGCCACAAAGAAATTTGCTGCTGGAAGACTTCCATTTGCCAGAAGCTGTGAGAAGGGATATCTTACATTGGTGGTCAGGGGAAGGCATAATGCTGCTTTCACAAACAACTAGAGATATTATTGTTGTCAGTAGTTACTTACCTAAGAAACGAGAAGAGACACATCTCTGGTGGATCCACAAAGTGGCAATGATCCTGGAACATAGAGGCTTCCTAAACAGCATGCATGCATACAATGCACCTCCTATGCACCCCTTGTTTTGCTACCTGGGGTGTACTGCTCCATCCATAGTGAGTCACTGTAACATAATAACAAAATTATGAAAAAGCAAACATAAAAAAAATTGTAAAAACCATTTTAAAAATACTTTAACCATGAAATAGTAACTCCAGATATGTGCTCATTGACAATACACAGTACTTTCTCCCTTGAACTGAACACATAACACTAAACCTCCCCCTCAGCATATACCCTCTCCCGCCTAACACATAACCATTGCCTCTAACACTTAACCTCCCCTTCCAAGACTAAACATCCTAATCTCTGAACCTCCCCTTCCAAGACTAAACATCCTAATCTCTGACCCTAACACTGACCTAACAAAACACCTAAATTAAGCTCTAAAACTCCTGCTCCGAATCCTCACAGCTCTGCGCTGAAAGATACCAAAGCCAAGCTCTTCGCACTTGTAACGACTGATTTTCAGCTATAAAACACTGACATATTTTGTGCAGAGCTTTACAGTAGAACTTAACTGTTTACATCAGTCGTTACCCCAGAGGAGCTCACAGTCTAATGTCCTCACCACAGTCATATATGCACATAGCAGCATTTACCTGCAGCAGGTTAAAAAGAATACAAATTAGGCATTTTCAGTGCAGGTTGCATTATCCAGCAAGTAATAGTGATATAAAGCTTCCACAAGTTTGGCTCTGGCACCGGGCTTAAACGTAACCTATTCATCCAGTAAATTGCTAATTGATTTACCTAGTAAAAAGACAAAGGTTTGCTCTCCTTTCATAGGGTCAACTACATGATTTATTAAAAACTGCAAGAGCTGTGTCCACCTGCAGACATTTCATAGATGACACCTGAGTCATGGTGCAAAATCCCGAACAATAGAAGTCAAACCAGAGGCAGTGGCCAAGTTCTTGTCTCAAAGGGAAAAAATAGTCAGTGATATGGCCACTACCTAAACTACATGCCCGCATTATCCATTAGGCACAGCAGGCTTGTACTTATGGACAGCACCGCCAAATGCTGTATGGGTATCAGTGACGCAATTGTTTCCCATCATCAGCACAAATATAGTCATTTAATACAAGCTTACTGGTAACTTGTTGCTTTGGACACCAAATATTTTGTTCTGTTGGCTCCAGGGATGGATGTTTTGTCATGGTTCAATTAGTTCCCTCTATGTAGTGTAGACTTTTTTCATTAAAACAGAGAGCACGTTTTCTGAGACTTCAATGGACCCTTTCCTTTGCCCATACAGAGCAGAGTAAAGGGTTCACTTACCACCGTCCTTCCCAAGCAGCCCATACTAACATTTCTGCACTCTCACGCTGCCCTGTTTCCTGCCAGTACCCAAGAAAAAACGGCCAGTATGCTTGGAACTAAGGCTCAGAAGGGCTAAGAAGGGGGCTTTTAGATAAACCAGCCCCTTTACTATAAAAGGAGGGTGGCTGACCCCTGCACTGTATATACTATGTTGCATATTATACTTCTGACGTCTGCACAGCATACACTATATCTTATGTCATACCCCTGCATTGCATTCACTTTGTTGTACACTGTATACACTATATTGTGCAGTATACTCCTGAACCCTGCACTGTATGTGCTATGTTGTACATTATATTAAGTCCTAACTCGTTATATTACACAGGTTTTTTGGCCACCTACAAAAACCTTCAACCCATCCAAACTTTGAATAGACCATGCAGACTATGAGTTGTAGCTAGCTAAACAAACACATAAATACTTTTACCAATGAACTGTACCTTTTTGACTGTTTTCTTGTCATTATATACAGGATTTAAAAAATTCAATTGTAAAACAGGTTAATGATATGCCTCTCATAGAGCCATGCCCATATTACATGAATGCCCCACCCCTGATTAAAGTATATCCTCAGCCTATAATGGCTTGCTGGATGCACAGCAAAAAAAGGTGGATTTTTTCTGAATTATTGGAATTATTTAGAAATATTATTTATTTATTTAGAAATATTTGTTTTCTAAAATACCATGTATCAATGATCTGCAGAAAAGAGATTGCTTTTCCTCAAAAACTCCTTGCTAACCTCTTGCAACTTAACAGTGTTACTGAGATTTAGGGGTCTATTCACGAAGCAGCCGAAGGATCTAGCCGTAGCTTCGGCCGATCCTTCGGCAACTTCGGCCCCAGGACCCCTTCGGTTCAGTAGAACCCGAAGGGCTGCTGTACGGGCTATTCACAATAGCCCGTACACCTCTCGAACTTAGCCGAGCGGCTCAGTAAAGCCAACGGCATATGCCTCGGCTCGGCTGAGCTGCACTGAAAGCCGAGGCTGGCCGAGCGACCGGCCATTGGCCGGCCGACAACCTGCTTCTGACAGCCGCTCAGCGGCATTCGGCTATTCACTCACTGCTGTTCAGCATCTATAAGAATAGACCGAACAGCAGTGAGTAGCCTGCCGCAGGTTCGGCTTAGCCGATCCAGATGTTGGGTCGGCTGAGTCGAACTCCTCCTGCACTTCGGCTGAGCATGTTCGGCCGACCCGAAGCCACGTGAAGCCACCTGATGTACGGCTGATTTACGCCGATATGCGGCTAAAATCAGCCGTACCAGCCTGAAGTGAATAGCCGAACAGCGTTCGGCTCACTTCACTTCAGGTCGGTCTTTCACTCGGCTGCCTGTGGTGAATAGACCCTTTAGAATACATAAATAGGGATTAAACAAGTTTTATTTATTGACTTTTTTTATTTTTTATTTATGCGGCCCGAAATTATGAGCGACAGATTTGGTTAGACAAATAACAGTCAACAATAAGTGTAAATAAAACATAGAGCACATGAATAAAAGCCAACACAATACAGAACCATTTATAATGCAGAGACATGTTTGTTTTTCAATTTTACATAGAAAAAGCCAAAGTTAATTCAGACCAATGTCATTCAAGAAGCAATTCAAGTAATGCTCTTCTGTTGCTGGGTATTATAGAAAATGACTTGTATAATATAGCAGAAGCATGACAAGGTTCCGCTGTAAAGGAAACTTGTCATCAAGTTCTTCAATGGAATACATTCGCTACTTACAATGGGGTCTGGTGCAGAATCCTTATTGTGCTAAATGGCATTTCAAAGCAAGTGACTGCTGATTTGTTTTTCTTTAGAAAGATAAATATGTGAATGTAATCCATTTACCATAAATAATATCAACATGGGTTGAAACATTTTAAATCTACGTAGTTGTTTCAAGTGATTATGCCTCATGCTTCTGTACTTGTCTCTGCATCCTTTGAAAAAATGTCAATAGGATAAGTTACCTTGTTTTCCACACATCACTCGTTAAAGAGGAGTTTACTAAAAAGTTTGTGTCTCTGCTTGTGGTGGAATGTAGAAATCACCAGCACTCAATAAATATCATTGGTGTCCATTTAATCGGACCAGTCATTACAGACTAAACCAACATTTCGGGGGCCGCACAGGGTCCCTTCATCAGGGCGACAATATATATCTGTTATATTGTCACCCTGATGAAGGGACTCTGTGCAGCCCCGAAACATTGGTTTTGTCTGTGACGACTGGCTCGATTAGATGGACACCAATGATATTTATTGAGTGCTGGTGATTTCTACTTTCCACTGTTGATTTGCATGGCACCATCCGTGACTGTCACTGCGAGCACTACTATTGCTACTTGGGCTGGGAATGCTGTGAGGAGTGCAGAGGGACTTACCATCTCCTACTCTGCTTGTGGTGGATCTTCCAGTTTTTCGATCAAACAAGTCCACAATTACTGTATTCCAGTAGAGGATATTCCTTCCTTTAAGGTTCCTACAGATAGATAGCAGTCGCTGGACATATGTACATGGCCACTGGATTCTTGCTGCATCTGGTGTCAGCATTGGTGCTTGTTTCCCAAACCTTAACAGAGGGGACAAAAATCTTACACTCTTACACAAGAGTCTAGGGGAGTAACAAATATCACGTGTTTATATGGATTTGGCTGGTATAGGGCTTGAAGAAAGTCTGCAGTGCAATACTTGTTCTCTAGGCCAGTGGTGGTGAACCTTGGCACTCCAGCTGTGCCAAAACTACAAATCCAAACATGCATCTGCCTCTGGGAGTCATGCCTGTAACTGTCTGTCTTGCAATGCATCATGGAACTTGTAGTTACAAAACAGCTGGAGTGCCAAGGTTCGCCACCAGTGATCTAGGCTGTCAGCTTCAGCTCTGGTCATCCACAGGTTCCTGTTACTGAAGTGTCGGTTGATTGGCCAAAAATCCAGGAATGTTCTATTGGATCTGCCAAGCGTTGTGTTTTCAGGGTGATGCTGCATGAGAGCATAAAAAACATCAGAGCAGGAAAAAGTACCTGCCTCAGCTTAGGAAGGCAAAGGTTTCTTGCAGAAATCTAGGCCTATCTTCTCAGCTCTTATTTCATTTTTTTTTTCATGTGTGAGGAAATTCGGACAAGGGTACCAAGTCCACTAAGCCCGCGACCTTCGCAGGGGGTAAGCATTAGACATGTGCACTGCCAAAAATTTGTTTTGTTTCGTTTCGTTTTAAATTCAGATTTGTGTTATTTCGTTTTTCGGGATTCGGGTGTGAAAGTCAATTCGGATTTGGAATTCGGACGAAATTCGGTAGCGGTAGTTCGCACGTTCGTTTCGTTTTCTGTTCTTATTCGTTTCTTATTCGTTTCGTTCGTTCGTTTGCAGCAAAGTGACATTTGAGGAGGAAAAAATATTTTTCTCCTTCTCTAATGTCACTTTGCTCCAACGAACGAAATGAATAAGAAACGAATAAGAACAGAAAACGAAACAAACGTGCAAACTACCGCTACCGAATTTCGGAAATGGAAATTCGGATTCGTTTGCATTCGTTATGTCTGTAATTCGGAATTTGGATACATCCAAATGTCCGAATTTCCGAAAATTCGTCCGAATTTCGATTCGGAACGAAACGAATCGCACATGTCTAGTAAGCATGCCTGGCAATTCAAGCCCACCAAGTCCACATGAAGTATTGCCCCCACCTGCTTACCTCAAGATGGGGAGATGACTTCTAAAGTTCATTAACTATTGGCTAATCTATGTGTTGCACCAATGGGTCTGCTAATTGGCTGCCTGGGGCTACCATATCAATGTTCACACACCTTCTCCAAATAGTTTTTTTGTCAAACCTGTGCCTCTCTTTACCCTAGCAGTTATTGCATTTACATCTATTTGTTGAGAGACTCCTGGCCCAGGGGGTGCTGCTTGCAGTCCCACTCTCCTCTCTGCTGCTTGGAGGTAAGTTGTTTCTCCCTCTGTGCTGGAAAATACCGGTAGTAATGACTGGCGCCAGACGGCACAGTTGGGGAAGAGATTGTCTGGTCCATTCAAGGATCTTAGAGGAGCCCCTGCTTTCTTTCAATGTGCTAAAACTTCGAGTGATCAGACGAGCTCTGATTCACTGGACGGATCTCCTGTAGGGACACCTTGTGCGCCTGCAGTCATGTGCAGGCTCTGTTCACAGTAGACATAACAGGGGTAGAAAATTGTCAAGCAGATCTTTTTTCAGTTGATATACCAGGGGTAGAAAACTGGCAAGCAGATTATGTTAAGCAAAAAGGTCTGAGATGTCTTCCAGCAATCAGCAATGACAGAGGTTAATTTTCTGGCATTGCACATGAAACGAAAGGTGGCCAGGTTTGTCCCAAGGGCAACGGACCCATGGGCAAATGCATTGGTGGAATTGTTAAAATCTTATGTATGATTTTTCACTGGTAAAACTTTTGCTGCAGCTACTACATCAAATAGGAAGTCGAGGAATTCCAGTCAAGGAGAGAGAGTACCTATGACCTAAGCCTGCAGTTGGAGTTGAAGCCTAACTTCAGCCAACACTTATTTGTTGGTTACAGCAGTGAAGGGTTTTATTACGAACTGTATCCCTGTTGGGGGGTGCAAAAAGTCACCAGCACATTAAGATACAAAGTAGGACATTTATTAGTTTCCAACTAAACTGCAATGTTTTGTGGGCCACTGAGGAACCCTACTTCAAATTTTAGTGGTCAACGCCTGAGGAAGGGGACCTCAGATGCAATTTGCACATTAGTTGGTGACTAATACATCTTCTATTTTGTGCTGGTAGTATTAATGTATTTTTTGACTTTTTAAGGAAGCCATCAGTCAGTGGTTTACCATGGCACTGTTTATGTTCACAGCTGTAAGGAGTAAGGAGTGCACTGGATTCTATGGATTTTTGCCTGTTGAGGAGATTTTACCTCACGTCCTTTCCTGATAATCAAAAAGTGAGAACATCATTCAGTGGAAATACGGACAACAACAAACTAAACAGAGTTTCTCAGCTTGACCCACTAGTTTAAAATGATGTTTCATTACTGTTAGTGCCTATGTTGGAGAGAATGTACTCCCCTCCTTTTTTACAGTCACCAAAGAATCAGATTCAGTTAATTTGGGAAACCTTACAATCATATTGTAACATCTGTGGGCACACTTAGGATCTTTTCCCAATGTAAAAGGATCAAAGTTCATAATATGCATGATTATTATTTTTATTATTATGAACCCACCAATGACACCACCAAGATACGTATGCACTCCCTTTTATCTCTTGCCTTGACTATTGCAACTCCCTCACCATCCACAACTCTGTCCCGACCTGCATCACCAACCTCGTCATCATCTTTTGGC
>NW_017306565.1:1459390-1473416 GCF_000935625.1 Nanorana parkeri
ATCAACTCACCCCCACACAGCTACTACCTTCTTTATCACTTGCACCTAACATATATAGAGAGTAACCTCTTAGTATCAGGGTCTTCCTAACTCTCTTGTCTTGCATTGCATTGTGACCACTCTGTCTCCTTTCATTTTGTAAAGCACTGCACAAACTGTTGGTGCTATATAAATCCTGGATAATAATAATAATAATTGAATAATAATAATTCATATTATTCAACAGGATTTTTATAATGCAGTTTGCGCAGTGCATAATAAGCTTAAGAGGAATCAACAGATGAGTTTAGGAAGGGCTGCCTTCCTTAGTCACGCCGTACAAGCTAGCGTCTGCTGGCGAGAAGCTTTTGGTTTGTTATTACCGTGAGGGATGAATCAATCTGTAAACAAATGACAATGGCAGAAAGGATAAATTAATTCGAGCAGACAAAAATCAGCGGGACCAACACTTTGACAGCGATGGCTTCGCACGGATAATGTCACATGGAAAAAAGGCATGACCTCGGAGCCATTAGTGTGTGCCTGTTGTTGGCAGCCTTCGCAGCTGCCGGTACCATCCTCCCTCCATCGCCTTTCCCCCCCACCTCTGTTAAGTTTTTATCTGACTTGCCGGCCTGCACCATTCCTGGCCTTTAACATGTACTGCAGCACAAACAACTTATATTATCCTTGTTTCAATCTGCATTGACGCACGCTGGTGAGGGCCTGGAGATCTGTGGACAGGCTGGTATTTGAAGAAAGCGGGCTCCATCCCTTGGATGGCATGAGACGCCTGGATGCCGCACAGCTGGAGGCGTTGATAAAACATCACAGAGAACGCCGGGCTGACAGTGGGAGATAATTGACAGCTATTTATAATGCAGAGTAATGTGCTCAAGTCAGACCAAATTCAGCCGTTATTGTGTATTAGATGGACACATTTCATCCGCTGCTGTAGGAGAAGTGTGGTATGGTGTGTATAGTTGGGTTTTTAGACTGGCAAATGATTGCAGGAATGTCCTTTATTTTTGTCATAATCGTGTTTGCGTCCACTCATCTGTTCCGAATCACATGTATCCGCTCAGATGTGCAGTCACATGCATACAGCCATGGCGTCTGTCAGTTTCTCATTGATTTGCACAGGCTGCTAACTGATCAAAAACACTTGTGCATCCCGGTCATAAAAATACGCTAATTCTTGGTGTATGGCCATTATTGCCCGGGTGAATGTGGCCTTAGGGTCATTTGCCCCAAAACCTATATGTCACTTGTTGGTATTTGTAGGTGAGTTAAATCACCTAATCTTATACATCTGCTGGCAAAAGATTCAAGCTTTAAGTGGATCTGGCCTCAGTTATATATTTTCTGTTACAATATATTCATCTGCTCTTCTCTCCAGAAGGATGGGACCATCATTGTTCAGGAAAGAACCAGATTGGGTTCTAAAACGTTGCCATACACTGCAAGAACCACTATGGTCATGTCAATAAAGATTTGACGCAAGGAATTTTGGATTGCAAGTGGTTTCTACTTTTTCTTATGTCAAGAAATTCATGTAGACTTGTAAAGTTACAGAAAATACATTATTAAGTTCCCAGGTCAGCTACACTATCCCCTACTGGCAGTACATTGTTTTTTTGGCACATGTCTATGACCTGTAAGCTGACCCTAACAACGCTATCCTGACCTCTAGCTTTAGGTCAGTTCTTCAGTTCTTAGACATTAATATCCTTCTAACAACTAAAGTTAACCCTTAATGTCACCCTGTGAAACTCACCCATTATACTAAAATTAATACCAAAGGTAACCTGCACTAAAAAAAAACCAGGAGATTATATTAATGACCTGTTTCTGAAAATATCAGTTGCCGATCAGTTCCCAGCTTCAGTAATTTATGAAATGCCAATATAGAATTAGTAAGATAATCAAGAAAACTAGATGAAAGAAGAACTCTTAATCTCTATACTTGTTTGAGATCATTGACATACAGGTAATGGAGCAATTGGGGAAACCTGACAGTCAGAGAACTCCTAATCTGCATACTTTACTTCCTCCAGGTTAATGACTAAGAATCTATGGAAGCCATTGGATAAATAAGGAAACTCCTGATCTGCAAACTTCTTCCAGGACAATGGCTCAGAATGTATTGAAGTCATTGGTTAAGTCAGGGAACTCCTTATAAGCATACTTGTTTTAAGTCAATGGCTCAGAAAGGACTAAATTAATTGGATAAGCCTGATGGTCAGGGAACTAGTGTTTTCAGAAGAATTATGAGAACCTCCATACTTGTTCAGCACAGATTTGAAGTATGCCTGCCATGCGCAAAATATGGGGACTGCACCCACCCCCCCCACCCCCCCACCCAACCACCACCACCACTACCTTGTGTCCTTCTGAAAATGCCAGTACGTCTTATTCAGAAACCAGTAACAAGGTTGTAGCAATTATGTCAGATGGAGCAAGACAGTATACTTGCATTATGTTATAACAATGTTTTAGCTTTGAGTTACTAACAGGCAGGAAACTGGCATTTTCATAAGCAGAGGGCATCATTGTCAATCCTTGTAATTCTCTCATGACAGATTTTTTTTAAGTTAATCCTTAACCCTTAAACCACATAGGGATCATTTCCACTCTGGTTGGTGCAAACACCAAGCACTCCAAGAAGGGCAAAATCAAGACCTCCTAGACATTCAGTGGTGGATCAAGTAAGTGAGGAAGGTTGCCCAATAAAGGCAAGCAGGAGTGACAAGTGGGCTTGCTGGACCTAGTGTGTGGAGTAACCTTTGAAAGCATTGGTGATGTTGTAGTTGATCATTTGCATGCCGTGCTGCTTTATTACATTGCAGCATTGTTTTCCAGCTTGTTCGATTCAGAAATGGTCGACCTGTTTTGCAACCAGAACGTTTTGTACCTGGACTTGTTCTGTAGCTTTAATCCTAAAGGAAATGTAATTACTCCTTCCATGAGGATCAGGTGCCATCACTTGCACTTTAAAACTCACCGATCCCCTTTTTGCCATGGGAGTAGGTTGTACAGTTTTAGATATATGTACACATATAAGAGTCAGCCTCGTCAGATAGTGACGGATGATGGAGATGAATGAATGCCTCTCATCATCCGTAGAAGCAGCATAAGGATAACTCTCCTGATGTCTGGCTTGCTTGCATGCCTGCTTGCACTCAGGACTTTTTTTGGAAGAACTGAGCAGTAGTTTTCAGCATTCATGCCTTTTCACTCCTAAATTTTGGATTAGGACTGGTACCTTTTAAAACTAATACTTGAAGCCCTTAATAAGGTAAGTTTAGAGTTTAGGTTTGGGTTCAGCTTTGATGGTTAAGGCTAAGGTTAGGATTTACAGGGTAATTCACAGGTAATTGTTAAGGGCATAGTTATAGGGTCAGGTTAAGTGTTAAGGGTAAGGGTAAAGGGGCCTATAACTAAAGAATTGCGTAGTTTATTTCCCCAGCACAAGGGAAATTGGGAAAAAATAAAAGTTCTTAGTGTAATTTATTTTCTGCGCTAATGTTCGTCAAAAGGTTAATTTATACATTACAGAACGAATGGGGAAAATACTGCATTATGGCCACTAGATGGAGCTGAGGATCATAGGAAATAAATACATATTAGCAACGAGATACAGCTTAAGACAACACTGGTGAAAATGAGCATATCAATGTATTAATTGCTATTCCCATAGTATCAATGGATACATTTATATGTTCATTCCCTCCAACGTAACATAGTATCTTCTGCCTAACATGTATTTCCTGTGATCCTCAGCCTAAATCTTTTATAAGATTTTAGTGCTTAGGGAAGGTGGCGCCACCTTCCCATCAATGGAGAATGGCAACCAGATGGCAGGGCGACGGGGTTAGTTTCAATTTTTTTTTACTGTTTCTTTATTTTGTAAAAACTTTTTTATCACTTTTTATTTTTTTATTTAATTATTTATTCTTATTTTTTTATTTTTTATTTATTTATATATCAACGAACAATTGGCTGCCTCACTCTACATTTAGTCCTGCTTGTGCAAAGCAGGACTGAATGTAGAGAGGGCAACTTCCTCACAAGGACACCACTGCCGCCCCTCTGCGCCCTGCCGCCCCGAAGCCGGGCCTCGGTGGCCTTGTGGGGAATCCGGGCCTGATTCTTGCTTAACCACCTCAGGGCCGGTCGTTGTAAAAAAACGACTGGCCGAGAGGTCTCTAGATCTGAGCGGGCGTCTTTAGACACGCCCGCGCGCGCTGCTCGGCGCGCACGAGCGGGAGATGGCCGTTATTTAAAAACAGGCAGCGATGCCTGTTACCATACCAGCGATCCGCCGGCTGTAGAGCCAGCGGATTGCGTGTATGGGGATGGCTCTCAAAATACCTGAACTATGCCTGCATCCAATCACATTGTTCAGGTATTTTGAGAGCCAGCGGGGCCAACTAGCAAGTTACCGAAGCTTGGCCCAGCGGGATATTCCTCCATCCACACAGTTTAGTGCAGATGGAGGAATCTGTTGCACTTTTTCCATCTGACCCTAGGCTGATACAAAAAAATCTATAGGTATATGGCCAGTTTAACACCTTGAAGATAGACCTGCTTGCACCTAAACATCATGTGCATTAATTGTTATATACACACACCGGCCACTTTATTAGGCACACCTTGCTAGTACTGAGTTGGACCCCTTTTGTCTTCAGAACTGCTTTAATTCTTCATGGCATTGATTCAACAAGGTGATGGAAACATTCCTTAGAGAGTTTGGCCCATAATGACATGATATCATCACGCAGTTGCTGCTGATTTGTCAGCTGCACATCCATGATGCGAAGCTCCACCAGCTTTCATGTTGTTTACATCAAATTCTGACCCGACCATCCGAATGTCACAACAGAAATCGAGACTCATCACACCAAGCAACGTTTTTCCAATCTTCTATTTTACAGTTTTGGTGAGAACTTGCAAATTGTAACCTCAGTTTCCTGTTCTTAGCTGACAGAAGTGGCACTCGGTGTGGTCTTCTGTGGCTGTAGCCTACCTGCTTCAAAGTTCAATGTGTTGTGCGTTCAGAGATGCTATTCTGCATACCTTGGTTGTAACGAGTAGGTATTTGAGTTATTGTTGCCTTTCTATCAGCTTGAACCAGTCTGGCTATTCTCCTCTGACCTCTGACATCAACAAGGTATTCTTGCCCAGAGAGCTGGATATTTTCCCTTTTTTCAGACCATTCTCTGTAAACCCGAGAGATGGTTGTGTGTGAAAATCACAGTAGATCTGCAGTTGCTGAAATACTCAAACCAGCCCATCTGGCACCAACAACCATGCCACATTAAAAGTCACTTAGATCACCTTTCTTGCCAGTTTTGATGGTCGGTATGAACTTCAGCAGACCATCTTGACCATGTCTACATGCCTAAATGTATTGAGTTACTGCTATGTGATTGGCTGATTAGATATTTGTGTTAACGAGCATTTGAAGAGGTGTACCTAATAAAGCGGCCAGTGAGTGTATTTCCAAAATTTATGAGACTCTGACTGGGTCTCTTTAAAGTCATATTAAAGCCTATTTTTTAAAAAAAATTCTGCTTTAAGGAGACGCTCCTCTGCTGGAGGCTGTTGCTCTTTTTCTTTAAAAGTTTATTTTTCCTTGTTTTCTAGTGGCTCCCCGCAGTGCTTTTCCCCCTGCACAGGTGCCACCATCATTCTAGTGGAGGCAACCATGCAGGGGGGGGACTGGTGTAGAAAAAAGGTGCTAGGCCGTTTTTACCCTAATGCAGAGAATGTATTAAGGTAAAAAACGCCCAGACCTTAATACTACTTTAAGACTGATCTCATGGGTTTTATCCATTCTGAACCGAAAATATTTGTTTTCACCTGCGATTCACAAACGCTGCCATTTGCTTTCCATGTAAAAGCAAAGAATAGCCGTTTTCACTATAATACCGAATAAATCATCTACTTCTATTTGCATGAGACGAATCACACTGATGAATAAACCTTTAAAAATTCAAATTTCTTAAAGTCTGTAAAGTCGTGCGTGCCATCAGAGCGATGCGGAGGTGAGATGTGGCATCTTACAAATGACAGGGAGAGGAATACGTTAACCCTGGTGGGCAATGCGGAGCTCGTGTCGAATGCGGTTATACATATTTAACACTGCAGGGACCATGTGACACGTTCAATCGCTTCCTAGTCTTCAGCTGGGGAAACTATTTTTACAGCTTAGCTCGGGTCAGAGGTGATCGGGAAGCGATTTACATAAAAAGCTTTGTAGGTCTCCAATAAGGAACAAAGGTAAGGGGTGAAAGCCTTGGGTTGAAGGTCCAACCGCCAGAGTCAGATGCAACGACATCCGTCGCATCTAAAGGACTTTTCGGCTGTCTATTTGACATGGGAAGATGGAAATTTTACTGTCATCATCACACTGTGTCTATGCGTCTGTCAGAAAAAAAATGCTTTCTCCTTCTTTTTCCGTCAGCTTGTTAAAACGCTACTGGCATTGTTTAAAATAGATCTATAGACAAACAACGAACACACAGCTGAAATGCATATGTGTCACCCGCTAAAGAATTTGAAAATCGAATCAACTACTCTTAAGATTTTCTGACGGATCCACGACCTTACTTTTTTCTATTACAGCTACAGCAGTACTGCTTGGTCAGGTACTTGATCCAGCCTATGACTGGATAGTGAGGGAGCAGTAGCTAACTGATATGGGCATCCTTCTGATTTATCTTCCAGTCTGTATGATTTCTGTGTTTAGTTATACACTGGCAGATTTTCGTATTAATAGTCAATGAAAATTCCTATCAGAGCATTCAATATTTACATTTAGAGACCTGACGAATGCTGTTTGAAATTTCATTGATTTTAACATTTGATTTTGGATTGAATAGTAGTGTATGCAGGGTCATCCCTGGCATATTGTGGCATATTTTTGGGTCATGTGGTGGGGGGGGGGGACAGGCAGAGCGGCATGGCTGTGCTGCACAATGTTTGCTGTGTGCTGCCACCCTCTTTCTGACCAGAGCATACCAGGTTGCTAAGAGCTGGGCAGGGAGATGTGAAAGTGCCATACACATCTCCCTGCCCAGCTCTTAGCAGCCTGGGATGCTATTGACAGTGTCACGCCGAGCTCAGGCCAACCAGTGACGTCACTGGTTAAAAGGAGTTCAGTGGGACGCTAACCAAAGCATCCCACATTGCTAAGAGCTGGGCGGGAAGGTGCGCAATGCCTCAGGTGGCAAAAGCAGAGCAGCTCCTCTGAATGACAGTCAACATCATTCAACCCACTTGCTGTTCATGGCATGGATGTAGCCTTGAGAATGCTGCATAGTTATTTTATATAAACACTCACCATCAGAAGAAGAAAAGGAAGAAAAGGTCCTCAGACCCAGCCAAGGACACTTGTAAAAATGGTATGCACAGTATATGGATGGTTTATTTTTTTGTCATAGTTGTGAGAACAAATGGGGTTCCCAAGCCCAAAGTTGGGCTTTAAGTTCTTTTGCTATTATTAGAAAAAAAAATGTTGACACTTAATTTTGTTGAAGAAGTTTGCTAGTCATCTCGAGACTTGGTTTAACACAAGCCAGAGGGGATGTCTGACATTAGTTGTAATGCTCTGGGATAAGAGAATATTGCATATTTTTCCATTTCTATTGCTTTCTGCGGTTTCTTCTTAAAGGATTATTTTAAGCCTATTGTTAATGAGCACCGAAAACATGGTGTACAGATCAGCATCAAATGCATTCAGATGAGCGGAATACCTAATTATTTCAAGGGTAATAGCTGTGTTTTCAGAAGCAGCGCATTGCTGAAAAGTATCAGAGATAATGCATAAAAACATCATAAACAACAGAAATGACACACAGTACTCAAAGATTAAAAGCAACAAAAGAAAAGGAAACTTTAGGAAAGGAAAAGCGAGACAGCTTGGTATAAAATAGTCATAAGTCTGAACTAAGCTGAAATGCAGTAAGCTGGACCACAGTCATATACAAAATTACTATTGGACCCCCATTTCCTGCACCTGACCTTCTACCCAGTTCCAGTTGTGATGGCCAATCTGCTCTGTATGCTGGTCTCCGATTGGTCTTGTTGCCACCCCTTTTATTGAAATCATCATGATAGCACTGTAACTAGTTGAAGCCAGGTGTCTGTGTCGTTGGTAAGGGATGTGAAGGCTGCTAGAATTGCCCACCCACCTTGAGGCATGTAAGAGCAAATGAGACTTCAGCTGTTATGGAACCGCAGAGCATGGTAAAGATTGGTACATTTTATTAACTTTTACTTAATGGGAGTTGATGAAGGGGGTGCTATGGTCTGGGGAAGTGATATAATCCTTCCTTATCAGGAAGTTTGAGAAGTGTAGGAGGGACTTTCATTCTTTGCCTAGGCGTTTATTGTGACAGATCTCCTCTCTCTTTTGCTCTCTTATCAGCCACTGGTTATTTGATCTACTAAATGCAGCTGCCAATCAAACGAGAAGGCAGAACATAGGGCAGGACTGCAAGGAACCACACTGTTCTGTGCAATAATGTGCCCTACCTCTTATGCATAATTACATTCCAAGAGGGAGGTGTGGAATGTCTATGATCTCTGAGTTGTGCAGCTAGCAGATGTCAAGCCAAGAGGTCCTAGAGGTTCCAGATCTTGCTGCTATGCCTGCAGAGCGGCTGGAAAACCTGTTGAGAAAGTTGCAAAAACAAATAAAAACATTAGTTTTGCTTTAAAGCCAAAGAGAAATTTCAGTTTAAATTAGATACATTCCAAGAGTATCAAAACAAAAGTTCCAAGTCCTAATGCTTATTTAAAAAAAAAAAAAAAAGCAGCCACATCCAAGTAGACAGATAGTAGAGCTATAAGTCTGACTAAGTAAGGGGCATGTCTGACCTCCTGTAGAGAGACCATAGCTTCCCCACAGAGAGCAAGGGTTCCACTCAGGGGCGTAACTAGAAATCACAGGGCCCCATAGCAAAATTTTGTATGGGGCCCTGTGATTGCTAGTCATGCCACTTGCAGAGCCCCAGCGGAGAGTGACACTGCAGAGCCCACCATAGACTCTCTATAGTGGGCTCTGCAGGGTCTGAGATCTCTTACCGGTCAGCGCCTCTGTGGTCACCGGGCCCCGAATCCTGTTCCGTCCCCAGGCCCCGAATCCTGTTCCATCCCCAGGCCCCGACTCCTGTTCTGTCCCCGGGCCCCTGCCTCCTCTGCTATCGACGGGCCCCGCCTTCTCTTACATCACTGGCCCCATAACAAGATTTTCAGATTGCTCTCTAGCTCCCTCATCAACTCCTCCCATGCTCGCCTCTAGGACGACCTCTCTAGAGTCTCTCCCATTCTTTGGAACTCTTTACCCCAAACTGTACGTCTATCTCCCACCATGACTGCCTTTCGGCAATCACTAAAGACTAATTTCTTTAGGGAAGCCTATCACACTTCAAACTAACCACTCAACTAACACGTTCTCAAACAATTCATCCCCACACAGCTACCACCTCTTCTATCACTTGCCCCTCCCTTTTAGACTGTAAGCCCTCATGGGCAGGGCCCTCCTTACCATCTTGTCTTGAATTGTATTGTAATTATAATGTCTTCCCTATATTGTAAAGCAGTAGTTATAAGAAGATTTTCAAACTGTTGGCGCTATATAAATCCTGTATAATAATTGTGTGTCACATAAAGTCTACATACACACCTGAACATTTGTCATGCATTTGCCAAAGACACAAGGAATCCTGTTATCTTCAATGGGAGCATTGTGGCACTTGCAGCTCAAAAAGCACACAAGCTAAAGAAAAGCTGCACCTCCTAAAACTGTTAGCTGCCTGGCTCAGAAAGTATTGAAACCTTTAGATTACCAATGCAAACAGGCAACTATCATTTTCAAAAAGAGAGTTCAACAATGACAACCTAGTTATGTTCTCCATACAGCATCTCTTATTAAATGTAATAATAATAAATTACTGGTCTTATCAATAATACATGTATTTATATGTCTCTACACTCCAAGCCTAGGAGGACAGTGGTAGTGGAAAAAAGAATTTGTATCTAAAAGAGGGACAGTTGGGAGCTACGAGTCATCAATTAACTAGCGTTCCGCAAAAAAAGCATATTGCTGTGCATGTTACATAGCATTGGAGCTGAAGCTGTGCATGGAATTCACCCTTTACTGAATAAATGTGTTGGCTTATAGCCCAAGCAGGTGCCAGGCTATACAGCATGTTAGGGTAATCAGGCACAAACTCCGACCAGGCATTAATAAGTGACAGAATCGGAATCAGATTAAGCCAGGCCAAGAGTTGTGTGATAAAGAATCCAGCTGAGGTCTTCAGTAATCAGATTGATCAGGATGTAGTCATGGAGCATCCAAGGAATAGAGAAGACAGCAGCTACTGAAGCAGCCTTTGTAGATTATTCAATAAGGCAGAACCAAGGGGATGCATACTTTTAGGCGCCGCTATTTCAGCACTGCAACAAGTTTGCAGAAAAAAAAATAGACGACAAAAAAAAAGTATTGGCCTTATTCACATGAGCGTGCACAGTCATACTGCATGCACGTCCTTGTAGAGGCCTGCTCATGGGAAGGACATGTGCAACTTGTAATTGCGTGCCTCTGCATGTAAATAGTTTTTACATGATGCAGTTGCACACGGCTATACGTCAACCCGAACCTGCACATCCACATCCTAAGGACTCAGGTGCAAAGGGGGACTCTGATGTGAGGAGGGACTCTGGTTATTCAGTGCTAGCAGCAACAGCCAGTGGGGTTGAATAATGACAGTGGCAGTCTGCGGGGAACTTTTGCTGACCCACAGGGTGGCACCAACTTTCATGTGGCACATAGGGCATGTGCCATATGTGCCCTGCCCAGGGTACGCCACTGGAACTGATGCATTGCTGCTCCATCAATGTCCAATCAGCAAGCTGCGGGCAAGGAAGTGACACCACTGTATTCAGTAACATCACAAGGGCGATCCGGGGGGGTGGGTGCATCTCGTGCCGGGTGACACCATCAGAGGGGGTAACACCAAAATGACTGAAAGTCATTTTGGTGTATTCTCCTCTGAAAAGTCGGGCGATCGGTCATGGTCCGAGAGCGCGACAACAGTATGAGAGAGGAGGGCACCCAGCGGCATACCTTATCCCACCAGATGAACGTCCCCTCCTCTCTTGATGATGGGCGCCTGCAGTTAAATGCACGCTACGTCATTACGTGCGTGATGGCGTCACACACGTGCATAATGCCGTCACATGCGTATGCAATGATGTGCCACAGGGGGGCACCCAGTGGCCACACTGGGTGACACCCGGCCGGGGGATGCCTCTGACTGTATTCCTTAACCTCAGAGAAAAGGAATGTCACCATCAAATAATAAAGCAGATAGATATCTGGGCAGAATTACAAATTACGCCGTTTAAACAGCTCACATACATGCATTTTGAATGTGAATTTAACGGTTCTGCTTGGAGTTTTATTTTAATGACAAAAGTAAAACCTTTTGCTGCTCTTTAAAAAGACAAGTACTCTCATTCCATCACATTCTTTGTTCTGTCACCCCGCAGCTTCCGTAAGAGGCCAGACACTCAGAACGCACAAGGTTGTTTCAAGGGCAAATGTGCAACTTGCAGAAAAGCATCTGATATTGGCTATACTTTACTAAGTAATCTCTTAGATACGATCTGGTCCAATATACTTTAGAGTATTAATCTTTCATGTCAAGGAACATCCCAAATAAATATATTTTTATATTTCTAATTTGCTGTCTAAAGCTGGATTACCGGAGATAAGATCGCTGAGAATTATAGGAAGTGGCAGAAGATATTTCCTCAATCCTCTCAATTCGGTTGTGGAATTCTCGGTATCTGTTCTGTGTGATTAGCTGTCTTGTGCTACTAATCTCCAGAGTTGGGTCACAGGGAGCAGTGCTCTGGTACACATGCTAGAAGGCTGTGAATCAGACATGTACAAGGATATACAAGTGTACAATGAAATAGATTTTGTAAAGACCGGTTTGCATCCATGCTCGCGTTAACATGCATTTTTTTTCATATGTTGAGGAAGTTTTTGGGAAAGGCAGCCAATCACTTTGAATGGTTCCAGGGGCATAACTGCAAATCATGGGGCCCCATAAACTGTTGTTCCCCATGGTCCCTGTGTGTGTTATAAAGTAGTCACCGCTCCAAGCTCGCTCCTGTGACATACTACAATCTCAATACAAATTAGTAAACTAAACATGAGATTGTAGTCCATCCCGGGAGTGAGCTTGGAGCGGTGACTACTTTACAACAAACACAGGAACCAGGGAGAACAAAAGTAGCCACCCTTCAGAAGGAAGGACAATGTCAGCACCAAATCAGAGATGATTTGAGGATCTACAGCCACGTGATACACAAATAAGATACATTTATGTGATATTTAAGGCACTTGAATGCATTTTTAAGATTTAATTCCTGAGTTACTGTCACTTTAATTGTATAACGTGTACAAAAAAATGTAAATGCTTTAACTATAATGATTCTGGAGTTATGAGTTAGGGTACTTAATTGGATTTTTAAGATTTAACTCCTGAGTATAGTGTCACTTTAATCATATAATTATTGTCAAGTCAACCAATGCATACACAGCTGCTAAATTTGGAATGGGCATATAGACTTCAATGGCCTCTGAGTGAGAAGTGGTTAAGTACCGTACAGTGTTACCTTGACGATTTTAGCGATTCCTTTAATAGTTCTTCTTCCTGTCTAAAGTGATTTAATCAAATATTATCAGAAGTGGGGGGTCACCTGAAAAACAAAATAAAAGTTTCAACCCATCCATTCAATAACAGCATGTATTCAGGGAAAACAATAACTACATAATTAGTAGAAACTTTCATTTCCATTACTGCAAGTTACACATTTAATTTTAATTCATTGTGTCTTATCTATAAACTCCCAAACCCACAACAAGGCTGGGATTACGACGTGATGGCTTCATAAAGAATTTGAGAGCTGTAACGAGCACTCTTTGGGCTAGTAGGCCTCTTATTGTGCCTGCGGCAACAGATCTCCCAGAATACATCTACGAAGAAGACAAAATAAAAAAGGAAAAGAGTCTGGCCGCGTTGATAATAATTTGAGGACTAATCTGCCAGGTTTGAGAACTAACTGGACAGATTTATGACCCGATCTTCAGTCATACAAAAATTCCCAGAGATACATTGGGTTCAGAATCATTGAAACTCATACAGGTCTATTCCCTAAGCTGCCGAGGGCAGCCGAGTGAACAACCGACCCCAAGTGAAGTGAGCCGAACACTGTTCGGCTATTCACTTCAGGCTGGTACGGCTGATTTCAGCCGTACATCGGCTTGCTTCACATGGCTTCGGGTCGGCCGAACATGCTCAGCTGAGCAGCATTCGGCTCGGCTGTTCTGCTCGGTCCCTCAGAGAAAAATAGTTTTAAAAGTTTTAAAAAAGTAAATAGAAAGCGATTGTGCGGAGCTAGCAGTGACAGCTAGCTCCGCCCAATAGTTTCCTATTGTCCGGCGGCTCTGCTGCCATCAAAACAAACAAAAAAAAACCCTCTCCCGGGCGCTCTGAGAGCCTCCCGATCCCGGCCGCCCAGGAGAGAAACACTGCTTTTTATTTTTTTTTTCTTTATTCTGACACGGAGTGATGTCAGAATAGAAAAAAAAAAAATCCCATTGGAGGCCGGAGCCAGCCGTAAGATCACGGCCCAGCTGTCAGAAGCAGGGCCTAAGCTAGCCGAAGGATCGGCCGAAGCTACGGCTAGATCCTTAGGCAGCTTCGTGAATAGACCCCATAGAGATTCTTCATAGAAACCACACCAGGATGTTCATTTTTGGGAAGGGACATTTTAGTGCTCCTCCTTTTTGAAACAGTAGCCCATTGCTGAGGAATGTGCTGCTGTTAGGTTCATGAATACAGACCTTTGGCTAATCTCTTGAGTTAATGAAAGTGCAACGGAACCCACACCTTTAAGTTCATTTTGGATAGAGTGGAGAAGGATTAGACCCCCCCCCCCCCCCCCACAGGGGTGTTCCCCC
>NW_017306565.1:1474369-1475428 GCF_000935625.1 Nanorana parkeri
CCCCCCCACTCTAGGGAGTTCCACCCTCTCTATTTGTCCTAATGACTGTTATCACTAAAAGTAAAAGAAAATCCCAAATTTTGGGATCACCAGAACAGATAAGATCGGAAGTCTTCCAATGGGGACACTAGTCCTGGCGACACTGACGACCAGAAGGGATATCCCTCACTTTGTAGGGATTTCCTCTCCCTTCCTGTTGTGGCTATTATTGGACAGGAAGTGAAGGGAAATCTCCAATTGGACACAGAGGGCTACAAAAAAAGCTTAGCCCTCCCTTCCACTATAAAAAAAAAAGTCTGGGCTTCAGTTTTACTTTAGGTTAGCTAAGTACACAGATGAATTACATATGCGAGAGGGGTTTAACTTGCAAAAGGATTTGTATTTCTTTGCACCCAGTCCTGCAATTTACACAGTTCTGCCAAAGCACAGTCACATGTCTGGCAGGGGAGGGGACCTGATCTTTCTATGTTGCTGTTTCATTTACAGGTCTCCTCCCCGCCCACACCCTGTGATTGGACAGTAAAAGGAGAAGCTCTGATGAGCTAATTTGTTTTTTTCTCCTATCAGCATTTTATTTGCACTGCAACACAACTGATTGGTTCCTTATGCTCTTCTCCCTGTCTGAGCTCTGCAAGGATTGCAAGAGGCTGACACCAAATCAAATTGAATTGCTTATACTGTTTGCATTTACAAAAGTACACCTAAAGTAGGGTTAAACCCTCAAACTTTTTTTTACAGTAATGAATCCAGATCAAACAAATAGACATCGCCCAGCAAAGTATTTCTTTGCATTTGTTGCCCAAGCACCTACACAAGTCATGTTTCTCAACAGCTCAAACTCTCTCAGTTCAGTTTCCCTGATTTCCAGTCTCCCAATACAAGATCACAATAAGGGACAGCACAGTCTCCAGCAGCTGTCCATCTGCTAGACTGGAGAAGGGAAGATGGAGCAAGGGAATGGGAGTGGATTGCCTTGCTGTGCCTGGGTGTTTGTAGAGACTAGCACACACAAGAGTGGCTCCATGGGACCCTGCAAGGGAACCCCCCCCCCCCCCCCCC
>NW_017306565.1:1475730-1487692 GCF_000935625.1 Nanorana parkeri
GCAATAAAGTTTAGTAAAAAAGGAAAAAAAAATTTGAGCCCCCCCCCCCCCCCCCCCCAAAGCTGGATATCAGGACCATTGCTTGCTGATTCTGCAGGAAACTAAAACTTTTAGACATTGAGGAGCAGCATCCATTGTAAGTGATTGAATCGGCTTATAAAATAGCTTCAAAGTCTATTAACTTTAATATCACTTTAAGGTTGCACTAAAATGCAGAGCTGCCATCATTTTTGTCTTTTAAATGTGCCTGGATTTCAGCTTTATATCAATATAGTGCAAAGCACATGCGTTAAATGTAAAATTACCAGCACAAGGTATAGTAAAGCGTTTTGACCAAAACATGGAGAGCTATCAGTTGCACAATGCTGCAAACTGCATGAACTGCATTACCTACTGCAAAGGTTTCCTTGAAAATCCATTTTGCTTCCGGAAAGCCAAGCTTTTCCCGCCTGTGAAGAAATGCCCTTTACATTACCATTCTAATGATCCCATAATGTATTCCTTAACATGATACTGTGTATCAATCCTGAACATTAAATCGAAGCAGTTGCAGAAAATCGCTGTTCGCCCCAAACCCACGCACCGTCGCCAGAAATTCCATTACTACGCTATTATTCCCCCTGAATAGAAGCACCATAGAAATCATGTAATCTTAAAATGGCTGTCATTACGTTTCCTTCCATTTTTTCCTGCACAGGAAACAGGTTAAAAATGTCCCCAGCGACTCTTTTTTTTTTTTTTCTTGCAGCAGACGCGCCTGACTATTCCCCACTTTTAGCGCAGTCGCCGTCAAAACTCCAATTAAACGCCCTGCCTGTCAAAGCCAGGGATGATTCTGCTGAAGAAATGGCAGGTCGCTTTCAGTAGATTATAGGCATAAACACGCTGCCTACAACTGGATGGTTTTGTACTGTGAAAAGATAAAAGCCCCCCCAAAAAAAGAAAAGAGAGAATACATTGAGATCCTTGAGAAATATAAATGTAAAGAATAGTTGGTATTCATCGCAGTGGGAGCAGCTTCATCGCATCGTTTTCAAGCAAATAACTTCTGTGTAATGATGGAAGGAAAAGAAAGAAAGGCAGAAGGGGGCGGAACGCAAGACCCATCGGGATATGATAATTCCCGGAAGAGAAGAATGACAAAAGGATAAATAAAGTGGATAGTGCTCATTATTCTAATGCTTCTACCAATTCCTAGAAATATATATATACACAGTATATATGGTGGACAAATTATTATGGAATTTAGGAGCCAGCAGGATGGGTTTTTTTTTAGGAGCCAGCTCCATTGACTCCATTGACCATGGGTAAAGAAAACAACCTAAAAAATTAGGTGCCAGCTATCAATTTTAAGGAGCATTGGCTACCTGGCTCCTTGGATTTGTCCAGTAGTCCCCTTATTCCAGCCAGAGCATCTCGAGAGCCCCAAGGGAAGAGGTGTAAGGGCCACACACATCTCCCTGACCAGCTCTTAGCAACCTGGGATGCTCACTGACATCACTGGTTGCCAAGAGCTCTGCAGGATTCCCAGCATAAGTGTCCCAGCCAGCTGTCAATGATGATGTCACTGGTTATCAATGATGTCACTGGTTATCAGGAGCTGGGCAGGATGCCCCCCCCCCCCCACTTGACCCAAAGAACACCTGAGGCGACAACCTCAGGCTGCTGCATTTTAGGGACGTGCGTGGACCCATTTTATGGCAAGAGTGTCCCACCCAGCTCCTGGCAAGGCAGCCAATGATGTCACTATTTGCCAGGAGCTCGGCGGGATGCGGCCCGCCCACCCATGTGACCCAAAGAGTTGCCACCTGAGGCAATAGCCTCAGGCTGCATTGTTATAGGGAATGGCCTGGACCTATTTTCCAGCAAGGGAAACCACACACTGGCTTCTTATATTCTCCAAAATGGCAGCATACAGTTATCCCCTCCAGAATCCCATTTTGACTGCTGTGGCCATTAGACACTCAATGGTGGTCTCACACCCCCCTGATGGATCCTCATTACTGAAAAAATTATTGTGAAAGCCATCTGAGAGTGAATGACGCCTTCATCATAGCCTTGTGAAAGGAAGCAGAGACAGAAACTACGGCAGGTTGATCTCACCAGTGGAGTTCCATACAGAGGGAGATTTAACTCACCATTTTAAAGCAGAGCTCAAAATATCACCGGCATCCCAGCTCTCCGGGACGCTCCAGGAGTCTCCCGCTATTAGATAGCGGCTCTCCGGCCACCAAGGAGAGGAAGATTTTCTACCAGAAAGGTTACTCTGCTATATCTAGCAGAGTAAACCTTTCCCTGCTCTCTGTTTTTTTTTTCTGACATTGGGGCCGTCGGCCGTCGGCCGCCGTCAGTCAGAGAAAAAAAAGCATAGGAATGCATAGCTAGATTGCTATTGGCTATTTCACTTTGCAATAGCCAATAGCAGACTAGCTATTGTACCCGCCCACTGCTGCTGTCAATCAGCAAAGGGGACCTGAAGTTCTCTATCAGGTCCTCTTCTAGTGATTGACAGCAGCAGAGGGCAGGTGCAATAGCCATCTTACTATTGGATATTGCAAATTGAAATAGCCAATAGCAATCTAGCTATGCATTCCTATGCTTTTTTGCATGCCGTGTCGTCAGATGCCGCAAGCCATGGATCAAGGAAGAGCTACCCCTCCACTTCAGTAGACCATCTCTCCACCCAAGAGCGGCCTACTTCTCTCACCTCGGGGAGCCATTAAAGTAGGCAGAATATAGTAAGGTACAGAAATTATGCATTCGGTTGTATACCTGTCTCCAGGCTTTCTTCACCTAAAGGAATAATATATGTGCATGGATGCATGTATGCTGAACAGACAAGAGGGCTACAGACAACATCAGAGCATCTCCCCACAATGAGATCAGGCAGAAAGTATCATTTTAGAAAGGAATCTGTACATTTTAATAAATCACTCATGCAAACAGCTTCTACATGACTCTGCCATTAAAGGTGCAGGCTGGACATGTAAGCTGCTTCAAAATTTGGTTCGGTTCGTTTCGGATATTTAGTTATTTCCGGATTCGTATCCGAAATTCAATTTGGTTCGCGGTTCGGGTTTCGGAAGAAATCTGAATCTTCAGTAGTTTTGCATGAGTTTACGAATATTCGTTGCGAATACCACAGAAAACCATATACAGATAATAATACTAAAGCTGAATCTCCTAGACCCGAATGACATTCGGGATCTGAATTTCAGAATTGCATTCGTGAGCATAACGGGTCTGGGAGCCTCAGCTTTAGTAATATATGTATATGGCTTCCAGACCTGAATGGCATTGGGGAGCTCCCGAACTATATTCGGAAATTCGGACTCCAAATGCTATTCGGGTCTGGGAGCCTCAGCTATAGTATTATATGTATATACTGCATATGGCTTCAATGTTGCCGTAACGAAAATCCGTATTCAGACCAATTAAAGGAAGTTGGGAAGAGTTTTGAGTCCATTTCTGCACTGAATGGAGGCCCCCACATCCAACCTAAGTCCAGAAATGTTACCCTGAGGGCGTAGCCAGGGCCCCTTGTGCACTAGAGAGCTGCCTACAAAAAGCTGTTGAATCGATTAAAATACCACCTACATCAGGGTCCAATGCTCCACCAGCTTGCCTCTCTCCTATGTTGTTAACTACATTTCTGACCCAACACCAATTAAAGTAAGTTGGGAAGAGTTTTGAGTCCATTTCTGCAGTGAATGAAGGCCCCCACATCCAACCTAGGTGCTGAGATGTTACCCAGGGGGCCTAACTAAAGCCTCGTGTGCACTAGAGAGCTGCAAATAAAAATCTGTTTACTCAATTAGAATTGCCACCTATACTAGGGTCCAGTGCTCCATATCTGAATGGAGGCCCCACATCCAACCAATTAGCAATTGGATCATTTGGACTTCTTTTGAGTCCATTTCTACTCTTAGTGGAGACCCCACATCCAACTACTTGCAATTGGATCATTTGGACTTCTTTTGAGTGTATTTCTGCTCTTAATAGTTGGATGAGGGGTCTCGGAAGAGCAGAAATTGACTCGGAAGAAGTCCAAATGATCCAATTGCTACTTTTCTTCAAGAGGAACTGAACTAATCCATTTAAAAGAGAACTATGGGGTAAGTGTTTTTCCTCATAGTTCTTTTAAGGGTCACGGGAGGACATATTTTAGCGTCCTACCGTGACCAAAAGTTCAGTATATAGCGAGCTACAGCTCGCGGTATACTGAGACCGCCGCAACGGGGACGGATCCCGACAATGCTTTTGAGATCCACCCAGCTGCATGAATGACAGCTGGATCTTCCTATCTAGAGGCAGACCCAGCTGTACCCATCCCCTCCCCTGTCCGTTCCTCCAGTCAGCGTTGGAGGATCGGAGAGGGGAGGGGGGAATCCCTGCAGGGATCGGTGACTGACAGTCACCACTCTCTGCAGGGAGATGATTGAAAAGTGAGCAAGCGATGGTATGTGTTCGCTCATTCCCGATCTATAGAGCCGACTGGTGACAGTTTCATTGTCACACGTCAGCTCGAACTATGAGGATGAGTGATTTTCACTCACCTCATAGTTCTCCTTTAACAAGCACAAAAGAAAACAATTGCAAATATCTGATTTGCTGCTAATCTGATTATTCCAATATTTCATTACAGAAAACCAACACAAATCTTTGAAGGTCATAGAAAGGAGATTTGGAATGTGTTAGAGCTTTAAAGTGTTCCCCTAAATGATTGCTTAGTACTCTAGGCGGAATTGGAATTCCTTCACCAAATAACATACATATCCTAAAACACATATTATAAATGAGACAAACAGTGATAGAACACCGGGAAGCCATTGGAATGTCTCTCTACATAATTTTACGCCTCCGAGGAGTAGCAGGTGTCTGACCGTGTGTGCAAATCCCTCATTGGCTCTACTGCTGAAAGGTGAGTTAGGAGCACCTGCTACCCTTAAAGCATATCTAAACCCAAAAGCAAAAATGTAATAAGTTGCAGCTTACCATTCCTTATACAGTATGTGGTGACTGGATTGGTTTCCTTTTTATTAGACTTTGTTTCCTTTATCTTCAGCTGGCCAGTAAGATTTTTTATTTTTCAACTTCCTTTAACAGGCAAAGCTGTTTAGGAAAATGGCAGATAGTTGGTTGGGACAACTGATAGGGGTGCTTACAATGGTTAGCTTTTATTCATTTATGTAAAACATGTATCCCAAAAGGAAAACAACAACTGTTCCTGTAACTGTTTAAAAAGTTTGAGCTAGAGTTCAAATTGAATTTGTTAGTCAAGTCCATCTAAATCTTCTAGTGGATCTAACACTATCCTCGGGATGGCAATGCCACTGTCCAAGGGTGGCTCCATTGCACCTCCGTAGACTGGAGCCACCATAAGACAGGAAGTGTGTTACTGGCAGGATCACCAGGTGAAAATAAAGGAAAAAAGCCTAAAAAAGAAAATTGAATGCAGTCACCACATCTAAAGATTAGTAAGCTACAATATATTACAAGTTTGTTCTTGGGTTTAGATACACTTTAATGTTAACAAGGTTACAAACGTCCCACAGTAACCAAACAGGCCATTGACAGTTCATTCTTTTTTTTAAATGTTGGATAAACAGATTAAGAAAATGACATTCGCTAAAATAAAGATTAAATGTAAAGCCAAAGTTCCCTGGACACTTTAAGGAGTGAAATAATGTGGTGCACACAGCGAATCATGCATGAGGTCAAATTGTGCTAACAGTGGGAGCAGCTGAAGATGTATAGTTTAATAAACCCTAAGCCTTCGTTACTGTGAGTGTGTAATGCACAGACTTCAGGGGTCAAGAGTGCTTAATGCATGCAGTGCAGGAGTGTGTAACACAGAACAGAGGGGGTCATGCATGGAGCATAGTGCTGGAATCAGGAGTATGTAACATACAGAGCACAGGGGTCAACAGTAGGTAACACATGGAATACAGAGGTCAGGAGCAAGAAATGCATGGTGTACAGGGGCCATGAGTAGATAATGCATGGAGTATAGGGGTCATCAGTAGGTAACGCATGAAGTACTGGGAACATCAACAGGTAACACATGAAGTACAGGGAACATCAACAGGTAACACATGAAGTACAGGGGTCATCAGTAGGTAACACATGGAGTACAGGGGTCATCAGTAGGTAACACATGGAGTACATGGGTCATGAGTAGGGCACAATAGCAAGTAATGCAGAGTTCAGAGCTCAGTAGTAAGCAACTCAGGGTTCAGTAGTAACACAGGGTTCAGGGGTCAGTAGTAATTAATGCAGGCTTCCGAGGTTAGAAGAAAGTGATACAGAGTTCAGGGGTCAGTAGTAATGAATTCAGGCTTCAGGGGTCAGTAATAAGTGATGCAGGGTTCAGGGGTCAGTAGTATGTGCTGCAGAGTTCAGGGGTCAGTATTAAGTAATCCAGGATTCAGAGGTCAGTAGTAAGTGATGCAGGGTTCAGAGGTCAGTAGTAAGTCATGCAACGTCCTAGAGCCAACCATCACAGCATTTACAAACCTGGCTGGATATGACTGCAGTTCACAGGTGTGCCGCTAGGGATATTTGTTTCCCGAGGACAGACCTCTCAAAATGGGGACTTTCCCCAGGAAATGGGGACTAATGGTAACCTTACTTCAGTACAGAAACATCTACAACTTACTACTTAATTTTGATATTTACATAACTCCCAAGAGCCCCGCCCATTGCTTGCATAGGGGCTGAGGGCTCTTGAATGGAGTACTGAGGCAGGCTACTGGGATATTTTCAGGAAGCAACGCACAGCACCCTGCCAACCTCTCCCACCAGCAATGGCCTGCCTGCATTGTATAAAGAAGCATCAAGACCCGGTGATGATGTCACTGGATCTAATGGAAATGGAAACTTTTTATTTAAAAAATTAGCATGATGATGTGGAGGGACGAAGGTACCAGAGAAGGCAAAATATAGGCAGATTAAACTTCAGAAATTTTCAGATTCACCTGTCTTTAATTTATTCGTTAACAAATAGATATGTTGAACCAACGAATGACACAGCCACTGGATGCACAGAACAAGGAATGGTAGTCAAAGACAGTTATAATAACTTAGATACAGTTTTATTTCCTCTTGTGTTCCTTTTCAGGTTTCCCATTGGGCCGTCCAAAGCTTTACAATCAGACCACCATGTCCAAGAAATACTTGACCTCAATTTCATCTCAAGGATTGTTTTGCTAAAATAAATTATGCCACGCACGTACAAAACATATTTCCTCAGGACATATATTAACGGGGAAAAAGAGACTACGTTTGTTCAAACTATTCAATTCAAGCGTGAAACATTATCTCAAATATGCTGACTTCTTTCACAAACTCTACGGGATTGCAAAAGATTATGAACACACACAAGAAAGAAAAAAGTCTCCCAGAGTTACTGAGTCCGCAATCTTTGTTCCCTGCCACTCGCCATGCTTCTCACAACCAAAATTGTATATGGAAAGGACTTCAATGTGAATTATTACTGAGAATTTTCCAAAAGATGTTACATACTGAGGGTGTTGGGGGATGAAAAGAAACACATTTAAATGAGTACATTGGAGGCTGAGGCAGAGCCAAATGTACTGAATGCTTGCTAGTTTGGTTTGTCTCTCTCTCTCTCTGCAGAACCCACAATTAGAGGCAAGAATCTACAGTCCCAAGAGGCTTTTTGAAAGATCCACTCAAACTGCCTTAAAAGGTCCATAGAGGTCTAAAAAAAGCTATTTATTTTAGCTTTTATTTTCTTCGGACAGAGTCAGGGGAGAATTAGAACCTCTGTTGAAAGACGCCCCACAACTCTCTCTCTCTCGGTCACTGAGGGCCTATTCACACTAGGTCATGTGATTATGTTGGTACCATTTATTGTAAATAACTCCCTAACACATCTTCCCAATGTAACTGTGTTGCAGCACAATGTGCACTGCTATGGATTGTGGTGCCCTGCACTCATCAAATTTGTTTCATGTCTGATTGTTTGGCTCTTTGTGGTTGGCAGCCTTAACACAATGCATATAAATGTACGACTTAAAGTGCCCCCTGTCCTTCTCAGGCATTGGTGGTCAGTGCATTAGCCCCATTTCCCACCTTCCCAGGTGGTGATTATGACCAGTGAATGTCCCCACCTCATTTAAAGCATTGGTTGTCAATGGACTCCTGCCCTTTAAAAAAATTGGCGGTCAATGGTGATCCCTCCCCCCTTTAAAGGCATTGGTGGTAAGTGGCAGTCTACCCCCTCCTCCCTTAAATCATTGGTGACTAGGGGTGGCTTCCCCATCCCTCCTAAAGGTGTTGGTGATCAGTTGTGTTTTTCCCCTGCACTCACTAAAGGCATTGGTGGTCAGTGATGTTTCCCCCCTTACCCCCCCCCAAAAAAAAAAAAAAAATTGGGGGTCATTGTTTTTTTACCTTCTGCCCCTTAAAGGTATTCATTGGTGGTTAGTGGTGTCCCTCCCACTCCTCCTCCCTAGATTGACAAGATACAGATTTTTTTGAAATCCTGGGACAGTCCTGCGGAAATCTGGGACAGCTGGGAGGAATGTAGCAGGCACATTTTGGGTTCTTCTCCTAGCCAGGGTTCTTACTTGTTTCAGTTTCAAAGTTTCAACAAGGTTTGCTTTAAACTAGCTCTGAACCTTTTTGCATATTATGGTCTAAGCATAGTCTGTAAAACAATGACCAGCCCCTTTCTGTATCAATAACTAATTACATCCGTGTTCTAGCTCGGTAACACAGATTGATGGCTTCATTATCACATTTAATTAGAAATGCTTTTAATTTATCAGGAAGAAGCACTTTTAATTGGTGAATAAACAGCTGCTTTGGAGCGCGGGCGAGAAGAGATGATGGAAGAACGGGAGAGAAGAGGGGTACTGGGGAATTTTAATGCACATTTAATACCATGTTACTCTATTTCACAACAAGAGCGGAGAGATTGCTCAATCTCATGGCGGTTCTGTGCATAAAGACTGCGGAATCATTCATTCTCTGTCTCAATCAGGTGCTTATAAATATTGCACAGGAGGAAAAATTTGCTGTTTTTTTCTTTCCTCTCCATAAAATTATGATGATACAGTTGATTAGCGCATCCATTAATAATAAGAGAAGGAGCTTGGCTTTGCGGCCTCTTTGAACAAACATTCAGAGGAGAGGAAGTTCGGGCACTGGCCAGAGTCAAGCAGGGGTTATTTCCAAAGGTCAAGTGGCTACTTAAGAAATGACAGGTGGCTCGATACCGCAAAGAAGAGTTTAATTAATAATCAAAACAGCAGAATATATGAAAGAAAGAGAGAGAGAGAGAGAGAGAGAGAGAGAGAGACAGAGAGGGGGATATGAGAGAAGGTCTATTGCAATGTCAGGTATAAATCATCTAGCACAGCACTGGAAGGTAATCTGCACTGCTTTAGGGGAACTCCATCTTTATAGAGCGCTTGTTGTTTTGGAGAAAAAGATATGTGATACATGTTAGTGGTGCACATTACCAGGTGTGGGTGGGCAGGATGCAGGCCAGAGCAACCCGCTTAGCTCCTGGCTACCAGTGATGTCACTGGTTACCAGGAGCTGGACGGGATGCTGGCCAGAGCATCCAAGGTTCCTAAGAGCTCTGGACCTCCCCCACATGACAAAAAGAGGTGCTGCCTACGGTAACTTTCTCAGGCTGCCGCCTTATAAATATTTCCCTGCCTGTGCTGATTAAGTAGCCACTGGTCCTATTGAAGGCATTATGGCATTGAGAAGATGAGAAGCAATAAGACCAGTTCAAGACCAGCATGAGAAAGCTGCTTCAGTGAAAGGTCACGGGATGGCCATTCAGTTTGGGTCAACATTAAGTTCAACCATAACGATACCTTTTCAAGGTTCGCCAAACGGGTGAACAAAACTTTGCCTGTTCAAACTTGGCCTGAACTTTCAGGTGCTTTGCCCAGAGGTCACTCATTTCCCACTTGATTTTTCACCCACCCACTGGCTTGTTTCACTTAGTAAACTAACCATCAGGGATCCCAGGTGATGTAATTGACCATATATGGTCGTGGCCATAAATGGTCAATGATGTAACTTCCCTGGCCAGGAAGGAAGGAAGGATTTAAAGTGTATATAAACCCTAACTTATTTTATTACCTTCTTTTTGGTCTGCTAATTTTTTCCATTAACATTTTTTTGCCATTTTTGTTCAATAAGTGCAAAAACACCTGTGGATTTTGCCAGAAATCAACGAGCTGATAACTTCCTGTGCTTTCTGCCATTGCAAAAGGAGGGATTATGGAAATGAGGAGGGGTTACGAAGATGAAAATAGGTTATGGGATAAGAAGGGATTATGGAGATGAAGATAGGTTATGGAGATGGGAGGGGGTTATGGAGATGAGAAGGAGATGGTATTGAGATGAGGAAGGGTTTTGGAGATGAGAAGGAGGGGTTATGGAAATTAGGAGGGGTTTTGTAGACAAGAAGAAGGTTTATAAGAGAAAGAAGGAAGAGGAGATGAGGAAAGGGATGTGTTCTTTGTAATGCATCAAAAATTAGGTAGGAAGGACTGACATCACATGCTTTGGAATTCAGAGCCAAAAAAATACACTGCGTTGTCATGTCAAAGAGGAAGGTAGGAGCACACTATACTCACAACAACAGTTATTTTTCTGTACTGTATATGCAGCGTGTTTACAGGAATAAAACATGTGGGAATGTGGTTGTATTGGAAGAAAGGAAGGGAGAAAAAATGTTAAAAAGGAAGGTAGGTAAGGGAGAAAGGGTGGAAGGAAAGAAAAACCTTATTTATGAAGTTTCTCCTTTCCACTTTCCAACCTGCCCAATCGGAAAGGGAAGCTGATTGGCTACTATGATGGAACTGCCGAAGGTTCTACAGTTAGGAGCTTCGTACATGAGAATCACAAGGGCTTAGAACAAAGAGAATATAGCAGATGTTTTGAATACCCAGAACAGTGTCCTCCTTCATCCTTCTATTATCTAGAAGGGGGAAAAAAGCTTTTCTCTGATTCCTTAATTATAATTTTTGTTTTCTTGATTGTTTTTACTTTCATTCGTCGCTATAACTTTTGATAATAATTAACTGGGGAAAAGTGTATTAAGATAATGAGAAAATGAATTGCAAATAGAATTTACAGCTCGGCTCTGGTTTGATTGCAGAAGCATATTATGAGAATGTCATTAGATAGCAATCAGTTCTGCTTTTATGGCAATATCAATACAACCTTAATTACGAAGACCACTTAGTTTGGGGAGAGGATGAAGGGGGACTCTTTGGTTCATTCCCTAATGACCTTATTAGAATTTATTCCTAAGAATTTCATGCAACAGAAGAGAAGGAGAGTTTGTAAATCATGAAAACCCTGACCCTTGCATCTTGTAATGCGCACTCCACCCAGTCCAGAACATTGGGTATAGAACAGACATTGGAGAGGAGATTCTAAGAGGTTGCAAATACATAATGGAGTTGATGTAGGCAAAGTGGTAGAAGAATGAAGGAGATGAACATTGTCAATAGTAAGTCAATACTGGTGAACGTCTGCACTGATTTTGGTCTGAACAAATAATGTTTTGCTGATATATAGATTCACCCACACTGGGAGCCATTAGCAACAAGGGGATTTTATTTTTTTTCAACATTTAGTCTTTATTAAATGTTTAATTAAAAAATAAATCATAAAACCATAAAAAAGCATGACTGATTCCCAGTGTGTTACCCTCTAGTTTATACCATGCCTTACAAAGCTACAGCCATTATACTCCATTTTGTCCATGCATAATTCATCAGGATACATGTTTTATTGCCAATATTCAATTCAATATGCATTTGGTGGTATCCAAAGGCCTGTAGCTTGTTCCCAGAGCATTTTGCAGTGTGCTTCTTCAGGGATTTCAAAGCAACTGTGAGGTACATGTACAGCAACAAGTGACCAGTAGGGATGAGCTTCGCGTTCGAGTCGAACCTATGTT
>NW_017306566.1:0-384 GCF_000935625.1 Nanorana parkeri
ACGATGTCTTCCGAGAATTCATTGACCTCTTTGTCATCGTTATCTTGATGATATCCTCATCTTCTCGGCCTCTCTAATGCTGCACCGGACGCATGTGAAGCAGGTACTTGGCCAACTTCGGCTGCATGGCCTATACGCTAAAGCCGAGAAATGTGAGTTTGAGCAGTCATCCATCCAATTCCTCGGACTGGTCATCTCAGCTACCGGCATTTCCATGGACCCACAGAAGGTGTCCGCTATCCTGGAATGGCCTTCTCCTACTGACAAGAAGGGTGTGCTGTGTTTTGTGGGCTTTGCCAATTTTTATAGACGATGCATTCGGGATTTTTCCAAGATCATCACTCCCATCACGCAACTTACCAAGAAAGTGACCCACTTCCAGTG
>NW_017306566.1:1691-22956 GCF_000935625.1 Nanorana parkeri
ATGGCGAAGAGGAGTATGAAGTAGAGGCCGTCTTGGACTGCGGAAAACGTGGGGGCATAGGGCAGTTTCTCGTTAAATGGAAAGGGTACGGGCCTGAAAAGAATTAGTGGGAGCCTGTTGCCAATATCCATGCTCCCAGACTCATCCAGACCTTCCTACACAACCATCCTGAGAAACAGCACCAATGGGGCGCTCGAAGACCGCCCCTTAGGGGGGGGCAATGTCGGGACTCGGGCCGCGGTCCGGTCCTGGCTGGGCCGTCTGATGCAGGGACACGGCACCCGGTGACGAGGCGGCCCGGCGGGGCACGCCCACCAGTGACGAGGCGGCCCGGCGGGGCACGCCCACCAGTGACGAGGTGGCCCAGCGGGGCACGCCCACCTATGACGAGGAGGCCCGGCAGGGCACGCCCACCTGTGACGCGACGGGCTGGTGGGACACGCCCCTGTGCGTCAGGACGCCGCCCAGTGATGTCACTAGGGCTATAAAAGGAGGCACAGCACTCCCAGTCATTGCTGAGTGCTCTTCAGCCTGTGTGCTTCAGGTCTGTTCTGTTCCCTGCTGTGTTCTGCATTATATTTGACCCCTGGCTTGTACCTGACTATTCTCTGGATCCTGCTCTTGCTCTTAGTATTTACCTGGCTTCTGACCCCGGCTTGTCCTTGACTATTCTCTGGATTCTGATTTGGCTATACTCCCCCTCTCTGGCTTCTGACCTTGGCTTGTCTCTGACCACTCGCTGGATCCTGCTGGCTACTAGTATTGCCTCCTTGGTTGTTAACCTAACTTGCCTTGTTTCCCACAGTGCTTGATTCCGCTCAGCGGCACCCAGGATTTCATACCGGCGCCCGTGCTGCTCTTGCCTGTGCCCCCTGTTACACTTCAGGGTTCCACAGACGGAACCGCAAGGGAGGTCCTCCTTATCACTTCGGGCCCGCACCACGGTACGTGACAGCTGCATACGATAGTCAGCAGTAGGGATTCCTCCATCTAAGCTGTTAAGCATGGATGGTGTAAATTTGCAGCGTGTATGTCCTGCTTTAGTTGCTAATATACCTTGTCCTGACCTTAACAGGGAAAAATGTCAGGTATATTCACTAAAGCAGGGATCCCAACCTGAAATAAGTAATTTCAGGGAGATGCCCTTCTCATTTCATGGAGGTGCCCTCTGTCATCCCCCCCTCCTCTCGGGAGAAGGGAGGGTGCAACAATGAGGAAGAGAGCACCCCCCTGAAATGATGGCAGATAGCAAAGAAGCTAATGCTTCCCTCGCTATCTGCTGTTTTTTTTTAGGGTTCTGACACCTGCTGCCGTCAGGAAAAGAAAGAAAAATGGCATAGGAACCAATAGCTAGATTGCCATTGGCTATTTCAATTTGCAATAGCAAGCTGGCTATTGCACCCACCCTCTGCTGCTCTCAGTCAGTCAGTCTAAATCAAGCAGAGTAAACCCTTCCTGGAGAAAATGTTTCTCTCCCGGGTTTCCGGGAGCCGCTATCTAATAGCGGGAGACTCACGGAATATCCGGGAGAGTTAAGATGTCTGCTAAAGGGTGAAGGGTTTGGAGAAGGCAGGAGAAGTGAACAATCTAGGCCAAAATAGCTGATTTGGAAACATTCTGCAATTCAGCTCACTTTCCTGTTCAGCTATGTCGTGTTAGATTGTTTACTTCTCCTGCCTTCTCCAAACTCTTCACCCTTTTGTGAGTAGCCCTGTATGTGTTTGTCCCTTGCTCTGAGTTTGATGTGTGTTTGTTATTACCTTCGTTTGATTTGATTCAACCTTTAGCCAAGCTTGTCTACTTCCAGTGCATTCATACCAAGGGCTGTGCTATGGGAGTGCCTACTGCACCAGTTTCCAACCCCACAAAAAAGGCTCTGGTGAAGACCAGGGACTTCCAGTGCGTACACCTTGGCAGGGACCTCTCTTTATCCTTCTGGTGCCTCTAAGTATCTTCTACCATCTTTGCTTACCTGCTCGAATCCAAACAAACATCCTTACAATATTGTAACCTCAGACATATAAAATGTAAAAGCACCACCGCAAAGTAGGCACCACAAAGCGTATTGTATACTGTTGGGAAGCTTCTCCAAACCACTTCTCCAGTGGTCCACCACCTGAAATACTTAACTTCACTCACATTTGTCATTCGGGCTTATCCACAGCATTCCACACTGCAACATTCTGGCTCTCTATGGGTAATTTAGGATACCACATTGTATTAGAGTGGGCCAGTGGAGAGTTTAGGATTAATTAAGATGAATTAGAGGTATACCTAAGCAACTAGTGTCTTATGTTTTATCTAACTGTTGTCAGTTTCATATATTTTAGAGTGACACAGGCTTACATAAATAATGCTGTTGATAGACAATTACTTTTCTGATCTTGCTCCTTCTAAGCTATGGTGGACCAAACTGAAAGCAAGTAATTATCAATGTAAAAAATTATGGGCAATTCAGGTACGCCTAGTGTAGCAGGGCAATGTAGGTATTCAGAGCAACTTAAAGCTGAAGTTTAATCTGCTCATATTTTGCCTTTCCAGGTTTCTCCTCTCCCCCATCATCTACATGCAAATTAATGTTTTTAACAAAACATTTACGTTTTCATTACATAACTTATTTGAGACCCAGTGTTGTCATCACTAGAGCTCTGTGTATGCTGACTCAGATTGCTGTATTAGTTATTTAACCCTTGTTGAGACCTCTATGCCTGGCCTGTATAAGCAGATATAATCAATGCGGACAATCCTTGTCAGATAGCTAAACTCACCAAATACCTTTTCTTCCACAAAGTGCTTTATTGCTTGCAGCAAGTTACAGCAGACAACAGGATACATTAGATGAATGAACAGACGGTATTTGAAGGTCAGAGATGGGCATGTTTCCAAGCAAGCATATACATGTGTATGTGGCCATATTACAGTCAGCCATGATGCCAGACCACTACTTGGAGAAGAAGGATGGTACATTACACACAAGGGGAGGGAATGCAGAAAAACATGGTGCAATAACCAAAATGCCCATAAGATGGCAGTATATTAATCAGCTTCTAATGCCAATGAACAAATGGCTTAAGGAAATAAACTATATAAATTCTCACTTGACATTAATATGAATATTACCTATGACTATGCATTGTGTCATATTTTTACAACTGTGTACAGCACACTATGCTTAGATATGCAATGCAGCCGGATCATGGCTGGTGGGGGGAGCCAGTAAGGTGCTGTGCATATTCTTCTGAAAACATCACAGCACACTGCTTCAGTACTCCTCCCAAAAGACCTCATGACTTTTTGACTGACAAGCTGTGGACTGGCTTTTAGAGTGAGTTATGCAAATATCAACATTGTGTGTTTGGTGGATTTTAGTCTTGGCAAGTTGGGGTTCATTTTCATGCAGCCTGCCCTTGTTAAAGTCCACATGTGAATGCTGAGTCTTCCAAGATTGAGGGAACTAAAATCCAATGATGGAAAGGCTTGAACCAGGGACAGTAAAGCTGGGAAGTGCTAGCTGATGCTGGATGTCCTCGAGCCTGTAAATGAGGCAGGCTGTATCTGACTCCCTGCAGTTTATGATGCACACTGTGAGAATCTCAAAGTTTGCGGTGAGACCCGAGCAAGCAATTTCAGTATAGAAGTGGTACAGGATTCTGTACAACTGTGCAAGACTGAAGATGAAGCTGGCATTCAGCTTTAACCCCTTCATGACTGAGGCCCTTTTTTCCATTTTTGCACCCATGTTATATTCCACATTTTAGGAACTACTGTCTCCAAACCACAGGACAGATCCTAGCAAAAGATAAGTTAACAGTAGTGGGTTCATTGTGTTTCCAGTAACCCAGGAGACTGCACACATGAAAAAAAAAAGAGATAAAAAAAATGGAGAAGGGTTAAAGGCTAAGTTTACCTTTTATACAATGTTTCATGCATGTTCCTTTCAAGGGATCTGTAAATGGAAAAAACCATCTAACACTACGGCAGAGGGTTCTCAATGGAATGCATATGTGGTGATGTCACCTCACCTGTAGTTCATGGACACTTCATCCCTTCCCTGGAGCTGGATATCCATACCTCGGTATAGACACAGACAGTAGGGAAAATCTGCAGGAGTAAGAGCATTGCACCTGTGATCTACTGATTGCGGTTTCAAGGCTTTACTGGCTCCAATGCAAAAAAATGTGCATGCATTATTTGTTTTTAAAAGGTGGAATTTACCTTTAAACATACACAGCCTATTGATTAATCTATTACATCCCATTCTCTTTTATAGGTGCCTCTATACCATGATAGAATATTGCGTGGGTATGGCCACAGCAAGATTTCCTAGCTTAAAGTAAACATGGGCATTGCCAATACAGGGTGAGGCAATAGGTTGAGTCAACCACTGCCTTCCCCAGATGTACATATTTACCTTCATTTCCCTCCCTTGCCTGTCTGTTGGGCTGATGGTAGCAAAGACAGAAGTCCCTGTGAAGGGACCAAATCACAACCTAATACTTGCCAACAGCTAAGGACTGTTTCCTGGCCCCATGTGCAGGACTAGGTGCCTGAGAGACCAATCAAACACATATCTGCCATAGCTGGAGGCACTGGTTATATATCTTTGCTACCGGAAGCTGAAGAGAACCAACAAGAGAGTGAGGGGAAAGAGTATAAGCAGCTATGAGTGGTGGTAGTTTAGTGAAGCGGTTGTTTTGGCATGCATGGTCAAATCACATCCTAAATTTTGTATCCTCTCCCTTATGTGCTTTCTTGTGCAGGCAGAAGAGTCTTGGTTTTCACAGACCTGGAAAGCTGGTGAGTCATGGGCAGCAACAATTGCTTCTCTAAGATCATTTCTGATGTCTTGCCTCCTTGGCATTGTGTTAACACACACCTGAATGCTCCAGACCAGCAAACTGCTTTTATAGAGGTGGTCACACTTGCTGATGATCAGTTAATCAAAGGCATTTGATTAACAGCACCTAGCTGCTACTTAGTCTCTTAATTCCTAAGGAAATTGGAAGGGTGTACTTCGTTTTTCACACATGACTTCTCCATTTTGGCCTTATGTTTGTCAAATAAAATAATGACACAATGTAGTATGTCATATGTTGTTGTGGTCTGAGGTTGCATTTACTTAATTTTAAGACCTGCTAAGGACCAGATTATTATTATGTCCTGATACTTAAAACCAGTGACGGAACTATCGACATAACGACCCAGGAGGCTGCTGTGGGGCCCGGGGCACAGAGGGGCCTGGCCAGGATGTGGAACAAAGGGGTCCCTGCTGATGCCGTGTGGGCCGCTTGGGTTGCTATGGCATCGCTGGCTGTCACTGGCAGCTGTGAGGAGGAATGCACCGCTGTTCAGATTACTGACAACCTGTTAGTGATCTGTACAGTGGCGTATTCCTCCTCACAGCCGCTGCTGAGTCAGTGAAAGCCAGCAGCTGTGGTGGAGGAGGCTGGTGTCGGCAGTGGAGCAGGAGGCAGGCCCCACGGAAGATGAGGTGGGGCTCACCAGTGACCGTAGAGGAGGAGGAGTTGGGCCTGCCGGCGACCATGGAGGAGGTGAGGCCCAGCGGTGGAGGAAGCTGACAGCGGATCGGGGCTGACAGGTAAGAGGTATGCAGGGGTGTGACCAGCCCACCTGAGACCCTGCAGAGCCCACCATAGAGAGTCTCTACAAGGGGTGTAACTAGAAATCACAGGGCCCCGTACAAAATTTTGCTATGGGGTCCTGTGATTTCTAGTTATGCCCCTGCTTAAAACCATAAAATTCAAAGAGGTTGTACTCTCTTATTCACATGACTATAAATCCCCCGGCTTCATGACTTTAAAAAATACTCACTCCTCATAATGAAAACCTGCTTTTATCCTCAGTTAAG
Source organism: Nanorana parkeri (assembly GCF_000935625.1). Taxonomy (NCBI): domain Eukaryota; kingdom Metazoa; phylum Chordata; class Amphibia; order Anura; family Dicroglossidae; genus Nanorana; species Nanorana parkeri. The sequence goes on from NW_017306566.1 coordinate 7,561, forward strand.
ATAGTCCATTTCACTAAAAATAAAATCATCATGATTTTTTGTATCAAAGTGAAGAAAGGAATTTGTCTATTTCTGATATTACGAGTAAAATTTGGAACGGAATACTAAGGAAGCCAAAAAAAAAAAATTATAATCCTAGCCCCAGAATCGCAATATAGCAAATTACTGCTTATCATGCCATTCACAAAGGGTTATTTTTCCATTTGTCAAAGAAGCAATACTAATTATTCATTGGCCTTTGAAAACCCATTGTTTTGAAATCTTTGCTCTAGAAAACACAGACAGATATTAATTTTTTAGCCATGTGTCTCATAAATGAAGGCCATTCTGCTATACTTAATGACAAGGCTGAGGCAGCAAGATGTCATTTGTTTTTTTTGTTTGTTTTTTTCTCAGTTTTCAAATTGCTTTCTAAATGAACTACAGCTGTGAGGGCCAGGTGCAGTGATCCCCTTAGAAAGAGCAGGAAATGATGAAATCCAAAAATTCAAAGTGTGATGGATGTCAGCTACCGATTCTGTATGTGAGGTCACCCTGGTGCACCTGGTGCTATCTCCACAACACAATTACTGTACATTTCTGCAGCAAATAAATAGATGCACATGTCTAATGTGCGCACAACAATATTAAAGAACCCTCAATGATTATTCTTTTGTTTGTGATTTTTTTTTGTTATTTTACATCAGTAGATTTTATATTTTTATGGACTGCTTGTATTTATTATTGTTATTATTATTATTATTATTATTATTATTACTATTATTATTAGTATTACTGTTGCTATTACTATTGCTATTGATATAGCTATTGCTATATGTGTGTGTGTTCTTATTACTGTTAATGGTGCAGTATTACAGTATAGAAGTATTATAGTAAAGTATTTGGTTAACTTTTATATTGTGTTTATATATCATACTATGTTAAAAAAATGATATTGTATACCACACTGCCTGCCCCCCAAAAAAGTCACCACCTGGATTTAACTAAGCAATAGGTAAGAGCCTTCTGTTATGGTCTGGGGTTGCTTCAGTTGGTCAGCAACATTATGTCCCCCAGTAAATGAGTTCAGCTGCCTACCTGAATATACTGAATGATCAGGTTTTTCCATCAATTGATTTTTTCTTCCCTGAAGACACACACATTGGGCATATCCCAATTTTTTAAATTTACATTTATTTAATTTAATATTACTTTTAAAAACTGTTATTTTTACTTCACTTTAATTGCTATCACATAAGGGGCTACAAGCCTCCCATGTGATAGGAGATTGGTGATGACAGGTACTCTTTAAAGGTAATACTGGGGGTCCCCCAGTGTCACCTTTACACTTGAAATAAGCTATTGAAGTGCAGATTGCTTATTGCTGGGCTTCAGGAGCCCAGCAATGACAGCTATGGGACAGTAAGTAATGCAATATGTTTCGCTCCCAGTCCCATAGAATGGGGAGGAGATTGGTAAATGGACCTTTGCCGCTCTCCTCCCCAGCTTCCCACAGGCACCCAAGTTGCCAGTCCTGGGACAGTAGGAGGGGCAGTGGAGCCCAGGAAACAAGGCTGGGGTGTCGGGTGGGGGCAGTTTACGGGCCCAGAGAAGTGATCTGGCAACAGTTGAGGGGCCAGAATTCCTTTTATTATAAAGCTGACAGTCGTCCCAATGTCTTTAGCCGCCGGTAGTCTGTTTAAAATGGCCGCCGCCAGTGACGTAGTATCGACGTCACTGGTCACTAAGGGGTTACATTCTGTTGTATTGATGTTTATATAATTATCCTTTTGTTATGCCATTTTTAATATATAGTTTTAATGCATTTTTTATTATTTTCTTTCTGTAAAGAAAATGTATTATTTTTTGTTTACGTTTGTGTGTGTGTTTATATATATCAGTAACGTGTTCATCTCAGCTCATTTTTTTTTTTTTTTTTAAATCCTGTGATTTATATTTCAAAGGATTTCAGATCTACCGTTTAAATTGCATCCGAGTGAGATCCCTTATATTTATTATAAATGTAGGTCTTAAGAACAAGTGTATATGCTCAATGTGATTTTTGAAATAACAAAACAAATGCTGTTCCATGGCAAAGCCTAAAAACTAAAATGGCATTTTGTCCAAAAAAGAGCATTTTGGTTTGCAGATATGCTAATTTGTAATAATAATATATTGTAAATACATAAATGGCAGATGTCTGGACACTATTACACAAAAGACAGTTGGCTATACAAAAGCAGGGATGAACACAAAGCACTGAACATGATAGGGTTCTTTTATTTAAAAAAAAAAGAAAAATGAAATTTATTTGTATTGTTCATTACAACCCATAAATTCTAGTTGTTATTTTCTAAACTGGTAGTGGTAAAGTGGTTACTATAGATTGTTGGTTTTATAAAACAGTCCCTTCAATAAGGTTAACTGTAGAAAAGGAAAATCAATTGCATTCGTCATAGAAGCCAATCCTATGGTCATATGTCACCTATCACCTTTTCTAACCTGTAATACACAGATAAGACATGGGAGCTGAATGGTGTTTTTGGTCAATACTTAATAATTCATCCCTGCTATGCAGGTGCAGGAGTGGACACACTGCCGTACGATCTGTGATGCTACACATTTGCCCAAGAATGACATGCTATCTGAGCAATAAGAGGTAGCCAAAAAGGAAAGCAGATGGCCAGACCTTAATAAGAATTTCTTATTGAGGTCTGGCCCTATGGGACCTGTAGTCATTCAGGGTCCATTCACACCTCTTTAGTGTGGTGTGTTACAGCGCAATAAAACACACCACAATGCACGGTAGACTGTGTTGGAAAATATGGAGCATATCTGACATTTGGCCCGTTTTAGTGTATTGCTAGCCCATTCAAATGAATATGCTGCCTTAATGTAATGTACATGTGTACATTCAGGAGAATTGGTCACCAGCACACCGGAGGTCCACTTTATCGTTCCATCTATATCGACATCAGACAAACATGGCATTGCATACATGTCTAACGTTTCAAAACCTGCAAAGGTTCCTTCATCAGGCAAAACTAAGTGAAGAAGTAACCATTGAAGCATCCGAAATGTTGCATTTGCATGTGATTCCATGTTTGTCTGACGTTGAATAAAGACAGAAGAATGAAGTGCTGATGTCTAATTCTTGTATATATCTTGATATATACGGCACCATCCGCAGGTCATTTCAGCACCCACTGATGCAGATTTACTGTAATTCCGGTCTGGAGTGCAATGAGACATTCTGAACACATGCACATAAACAAAAATGTACCGACAGGCATTCTGCCCGGCTATTCTGCCCAGGACCTCTGAGGTACCGAGCAGAAAATAAAATAAGTGAAAAGAAAAAAAAAAGTTGAGAAATTATTCCATTTTCCCCGCTTCGGCTGTCCTTTCGGCTCAGTCGAGCCGAAGCATATGCCTTCGGCTCAGCTGAGCCACGCAGCCACTTTCTGCGGCTGTATGGGCTATTGTGAATATACACAACAAAAGCAAATTGTGTAGCTTATTTATGCTACTAAAATTATCTGATTGATCATGGCTGACCGATTCCCTATCACTAAGGGGTCTATTCACGAAGCTGCCGAGGGTAGCCGAGTGAATGACCGATCTGAAGTGAAGTGAGCCGAACATTGTTCGGCTATTCAATTAAACAATGGACCCTGCTATGGTGAAAGCTATATTACAGCAAGTAACAGCAATGTATCGTACACAATTCAAGAATTGTGCAATCATCTGCGATCCCTGTAACATACTACTTTGTACCTTATACCATAGGGAGTCCATTGTACTTTCACTCAGAGATCAATAGTTGGTCTTCTGTAAATAATTAAAGACAATTTTAGCAGTATCATTGATATAAAAAAAAAAAAAAAACACCTTGGTAGCTTAGGCCTTGTAATGGGTTTACTGTCATTTCGTGTCTTAGATCATGATTCATTCTGCCAGTCTCTTCCACAACCTAGCCTCCTCATAGTGGTCATATAGATGAAGAGGAAGAGATAAGGAGCAAGGAACTGGGATATGGTTACATAGTTACATAGTATTTGAGGTTGAAAAAAAAGACACAGGTCCATCAAGTTCAACCTTTTATGTGTCTGTGTGTGTGTTGTGCGTGCGTGCGTGCGTGCGTGCGTATATGAGTCCGTGTGTGGTCTTAGTCTTTAACCACCTCCCGTCCATGGCCGTTCCTGAACAGCCAGACGGGAGTCTTATAGGAGCGGTAGGGCGTTTTAAGAAGGAAGGACAGTGCCAGCACTAATTCAGAGATGATTTGAGGATCTACAGCCGATTGATACACAAATAAGATACATTTTTGTTACTAGTTAAGGTACTTGAATGCATTTTTAAGATTTAACTCCTGAGTTTAGTGTCACTTTAAAGTAGAACTATGAGGTGAGTGATTTCCACTCATCCTTATAGTTAGAGCCGACCTGTGACAAAGAAGCTGTCACAGGTTGGCTCTATTGATTGGGTAGTGAGCGAACACATACAGTCGCTCACTCACTTTTTCTGATCATCTCCCTGCAGAGAGCGGTGACTTTCAGTCACCGCTCCCCGCAAGGATTCCCTCCCGTCTCCGATCCTCCAGCACTGAGAAAAGAAATGGACGGGTGATGGGGCGGGCACAGCTGGCTCTGCTTATACATAGGCAGAGCCCGCTGTCACTCACGCAGCTGGGTGGATCCAGACAGTATTATCGGGATCCGTCCCGGCTGTGGCGCTCTCAGTATTTTGCGGGCAATATACTGCAATATACTGAGCTTTGGGTCATGGGAGGATGCTAGTATATGTCCTCCCGTGATCCTGAAGAGAACTATGGGGAAAAACACTTACCCCATTGTTCTCTTTTAACTTCTGCTTTTGGTGGCCATCAGACATGTGCCAGGAGGGAGCAGACAGACGAGATAAAGCCAACAAATCAAGCCACTGTCAATGCAGGTGGGTTAAGAACAACCTCTTACAAGACAGTATACACAAGCCCTTGAGTGTCTGGATTTTGCAGCCATGCAATGGAACCGATTTACTCAAAGAGTAGAGCATGTTCACTTTGCAAAAGTAATTTTCAATTTTAGCATAGAGAATGAGGTGAAGCTAAGTGAAAATTCCCTTTGCAAAAAATAACAGGATTATTGCTTTCATTGGATGAATGATGTCAGCATGGCTTTACCGCATTCAGTAAGCTAAGCGAAAATTCACTCCTTTAGTAAATCAAGCAGAAAAGCTTGTGCTCTTTGTCAATTAATTTGAGTTAATATTCAAGAAGAAAGTAATAAATGTTGCAGAAGTGTTAAATGTTACACATCTCTTCTTTTTTCTGAAATTGTGTGCCACGTGTTTTAGATTGAGAATTGGATTTTTGATTGTACTGCTAACATGCAATTATTTATAAAATAAATAAATAAAATACATTGCAAATATTCCTAGAAAGCATCTAAATTCGTTAAGTGAGTTTTTTGCTTCTGAATTTTTCTTGCTTCTCCCACCTGCCAGTGGTGTTTCCAGTGATTCTGCAATCTTACTATGCAAGACTCTTTTCCGTTATTCAATATTTTCCCCTCACTGAGCATAAGCATATGATTATACAATTAAAGCACGCTTTGTTTAGGCATAATTTTATGTGGAACAGTTAAGAAATATCATGTTTAACTGTGCTTAATGTACATTTCTTCTTAATGATATTTAAGTGCTCTACTGGTATGCTCGGGAGAGACAATAAAGATCATTATTACAAGATTTGCATGTCTCTGCGCTTCCAAATATCATACATAACTGAAATAACTGAATTTCACCCTCATTTCAATAGCATTTTAGTGTCAGAGGAATGAGTGAAAATATATTCCTATATTTAGGAAGAAAGAAAATGCAAGTTTCTATATATGTATTTTATATATTTATAGATCTTGCATCTAACTCCTGTAAGCATCACTTAAGGGGGAAATGCCACCTTTTATAAAAATAAGAAATGTGTATTATAATTTTTTTTTCTATATGTATTTATTTATTTTGCATAGGAGCCAGTAAAGCATGTAACTATGAACCCTGTGACTAAGGTAAGTGGGGGGATGTTGTGATCTGACCATGTTTCATGTTACACCCTTAATATGGGTGTAACATGAAAAATTGACAAAAAAGTAAACAGCCTTTAAACCAGCATTTCTCAACCTTTTTGCATGCATGGCACCTTTTAAACTTATGCACAATCTCGAGGCACCGCAGTATAAAATGGGCAGCTGCCCTTATCATAATGTACAGTCCTGCTGTTTTGATTAAATATTTACCACTCCATAAAAGAAGAATGGGGATAGTGAATCTTTGTATAGTGCAATTACAATACGATGTTCTAGACACTATTACCATGTATTAGATGCTAATGCATATGCACTGTATTACCAAAAGTATTGGGACGCCTGCCTTTACACGCACATTAACCTTAATGATCAGGCAGCATATGTAGAATATGTGAAAGCCGGATGCTGGCTAAAGAAAATGGTACCAAAAGGATGGCTGCTGCTATTGCAGTCATGATCTTAGGCTTAACCACTTTAGGACCAGGACATACACAATATTACCAAAAGTATTGGGATGCCTGCCTCTACACACACATTAACCTTAATGGCATCCCAGTCTTAGTCCCTAGGGTTCAATATTGAGTTGGCCCACCCTTTGCAGCTATTGCAGCTTCAACTCTTCTGGGAAGGCTGTCCACAAGGTTTATGAGTGTGTCTATGGGAATGTTTGACCATTCTTCCAGAAGCACATTTGTGAGGTCAGGTACTGATGTTGGATGAGAAGGTCTGGCTCGCAGTCTCCGCTCTAATTCATCCCAAAGGTGTTGTATCGGGTTGAGGTCAGAACTCTGTGCAGACCAGTCAAGTTCCTTCACCCCAAACTCGCTCATCCATGTCTTTATGGACCTTGCTTTGTGCACTGGTGCGCAGTCATGTTGGAACGGGAAGGGGCCATCCCCAAACTGTTCCCACAAAGTTGGGAGCATGACATTTTCCAAAATGTCTTGGTATGATGATGCCTTAAGATTTCCCTTCACTGGACCTAAGGGGCCAAGCCCAACCCCTGAAAAACAACCCCACACCATAATCCCCCCTCCACCAAACTTTACACTTGGCACAATGCAGTCAGGCAAGTACCCTTCTCCTGGCAACCGTCAAACCCAGACACGTCCATGGGATTGCCAGAGAAGTGTGATTTGTCACTCCAGAGAACATGTCTCCACTTCTCTAGAGTCAAGAGGCAGGGTGCTTTACACCACTTCATCCGACGCTTTGCATTGCACTTGGTGATGTAAGGCTTGGATGCAGCTGCTCGGCCATGGATACCCATTCCAAGAAGCTCTCTACGCACTATTGTGCCAATCTGAAGGCCACAGGAAGTTTGGAGGTCTGTAGCTATTGACTGCAGGCAGTTGGTGACTTCTGCACACAGTGCTCTTCAGCATGCGCTGACCCCACTCTGTCATTTTACGTGGCCTACCACTTTGTGGCTGAGTTGCTGTTGTTCCCAGTTGCTTCCACTTTGTTATAATACCACTAACAGTTGACTGTGGAATATTTAGTAGCAAGGACATTTCATGGAACACCTGAATCTAATGATTTGGAGGTGTGTCCCAATACTTTTGGCAATATAGTGTATCTTGATTATGGGCACAATGTTTGTAGTCACAATATAATCTTCAGTTGTTTAGAAAATGGCCAATCTTTTGTTTACAGGATCTCGCTGGAAGGCCTATAACATCACCCTTGTCTAGTGCTGCAGGCAGCAGATGGGGTGTTATGTAAGTAAATATTTTTACTTTTTTCTTCTTGTGTGTTTTGTAAAAAAAAATTCTAGTCTCCCTTCACTTCCTGTCCCAGAGGCACAGCAGGAATTGAGAGGAAGTATCTGCAAAATGAGGGTAGTTCCCTTAGACAGTTGTCAACAGGACAGGTATCTTCATTGAAAGATTTACCCTCACCTATTTTTCTAGTGACAATGTCAAATATTTGGATGTCAAATATTTGCATGTCTTATCACTTTCTATCTCAATGTTAATGGTCACCAAGATTAATAAAGAACACATCTATATAGCAGACACAAACGGACGCTCCATTCCCCCGTTCAGCCTAAACACCGTGGATAAGGGAAATTCCCCCTGAAGGTCTATTGTATTCTTAAAGCCGTGGGTGAGCCGCTGTCAGAATACCCGAACAGTGACTGCAGTTGGTTGAATTTTTTGCACCGGCTGTTTGAACAGAGGGGGTCCCGATGGGGCCACACACACTGGACGAATATTGACTGAATCAACCAGTGTATGGCCAGTTTAAATCAAACCACACTGCACAAACTTCTGAGAATACCCAGTGTGGAGGTGGGTGCCCGGCTAAATGGTGGTGCTGTATAAATCAAATAATAAAATAAAACATGGTGTTTTGGCTGTTTCATTATACAGTTAGCATTGAAAACCTGAGAGGGCGGTCTAATCCTTCCCTGCAGTACCTAAAACAAAAAAAACAAAAAAATAATTTAGCTGTGCATTTACACTCTGTGGTCTATTGATACCATCACCATATTGATGGTGTGGGATTCCCCTTAGAGTTCTCACCAGGCCCATATGCAGACATTCAGGTTGTGTGGCCAGGAAAGGGAGGACAGGGAACATGCAACCAGCTTGAGAAGCTTGATTGCCTCCCCTCTACCTAGTCTTTTCTTGTATGAGATGCCACACCTGCATCTATTCCCTTCCAGATGTCTCTTTCACCTTCACACCTAAAGCATTACCCAGATCCTATATGAAATGCCATCGTCTATGCCACCATTGTCAGAGCCTGAGTATTAATAATGTTTAGTAGAAAAACGTTTTTGTCCAGGTACAGTTTGCTCACCCACCACCCTCACGGAAAAAATTATTCTAAGGGTTTCACATCCAAACTACAATCATCATTGCCACAACATGGGCAGCACACTGGATAAATATATTTGACTTTGTGGCTTAACTATCTCCAGAACATAGATGTCACACTTTCATACAGGGTCTTGCTTTTTGCTTCTGGTGAGCTGACCTTGATGACCACAGAAGGACATAGACAAAGTACACTGGGCTGATGCAGCATGACTGCATGACCTAAAGAGGAAGACCAAGTTATGCCCTGGTTCCATGTAGTACCAGGATCCTAAATTATGTGTTTTTTCAAGATCTCTCTACTACCGTTGATATGAAGTTAGACTCGAGACTTTTCCTCCAGTGCATCCGTGTACCAATATGCTTTTTTTTTTTTGCAGCATAAATAGCAGCATCGATATGACAAACACTAACCTTGAACAAACCAGGTCTATTTTTTTTCTCAAACAGTATAAGTGGTTTAAGTGGTCTTAAAGAGATTATAGATTGACACTTTTTGTAACCAGCAATGTATTTTAAACAAGAAAGGTGACATTTTGTTTTCTCCAGCAGTAGAGATTAATCAGTCTGATAGTAGTAGTAGATTCTACAATAAATTATACAGCGCTGAAGACCTTAATGAGGAACCAATGTGCTACAAAACGTGTTTAAACAAAATAAAATACATCAAAATCCAATAATCTAATTGTGCCTGTGCATACAGTGCATAAGTGAAACAATAAATAAATCAAACCTTTGTGTAAAGGTAATAATGTTACAATAAGTGGTGCAATAGAATATTTCAATAAATGTTGCAATAAATGTTGCAAATAAGTAGCACAATGTGAAAAGTCCCGTATGTCAGAAAATGTTGTGTTCCAAAAAAGCACTCCGGTGGTAGTAGATTCTCAGCTTCTGTAAGTAAAAGATTAAAATTAGGGATGTCCCAATGCCACTTTTTCAGGACCAAGTACAAGTACTTCCCCTCGTGTACTTGCCGATACCAATTACCGATACTTTTTCTTAAAGGGACAGGTGACTTTAAATGATCCATAGTACAACTACATGTTATGTACTATGGATCATGATTTAACCTATTCATGTTAGCAGGGGGGAATTGTAAATCTATCACTGCAGTGTAGTGGAGGTGTGTGCTGTATATATGAACTACATCCCTGTTGCCTCACCAGGTGCCTCTTGTAGTCGGCGCTGGGCAGGATTGCTGCTTCACGTCTCGTTGCTCAGCTTGTGGGAAGCGCTCTTAATTCTGCCCTGCTAACATGAATGGGTTAAATCATGATCCCTAGTACATATACAGCACACACGTCCAGTACACTGCAGTATTAGAGTTACAATTATCCCCTGCTAACATAAATAGGTTGAATCATGATCCATAGTACATAATAGTACATAACATGTAGTTGTACTACGGATCATTTAACCCATTCATGTTAGCAGAGGATAATTGTAAATCTATTGTTGCAGTGCATTCTATATGTAGTACATGTACATATAGAGTGCACTGCAACAATAGATTTACAATTATCCTCTGCTAACATGAAGGGGTTAAATGATCCATAGTACATAATAGTACATAACATGTAGTTGTACTACGGATCATTTAACCCATTCATGTTAGCAGAGGATAATTGTAAATCTATTGTTGCAGTGCATTCTATATGTAGTACATGTACATATAGAGTGCACTGCAACAATAGATTTACAATTATCCTCTGCTAACATGAATGGGTTAAATGATCCATAGTACAGGGCTACATATGGATCATTTAATCCTTTCATGTTAGCAGTGGAGAATTGTAAATCTATGGCCTCCAGTGTATTAGCAGTGTGTACTCTATATGTACTGCATATAGAGTACACATTGCTAATACACTGGAGACCACCATAGATTTACATTTATCCCCTGCTTAATAGTGCCCCCCTTGCCCTCACTCACTGTGCGGGGGAGCAGCGACGAGTCAGCGCTCGTCCGGTGGGAGGAGCTCCAGGTGGGGTCCTAATTTAGCTGGCCCTGAGGTGCCAGCTAGCTAAATTAAGATCTCACCTGGAGCTCCTCCCACCGGACCAGTGCTGACTCGCCACTGCTCTCCGGCACTGAAGGACGGCGCTGAGCTGAAGAGGAGCGTTGCGTCACTGCTGCTCTGGTGGGCGGCGCTCCGAGTGGGGTCCTCCCCAGTTGCTGGCCACCTAAATTAGGACCCCGCCTGGAGCGCTGCCCACCGGAGCAGCAGTGACGCGACGCTCAACGAGGTAATAAAAAAAAAAGCCCATAGCGCAAGCTTCGGCGCTATGTATCGGGGCATACTTGTCAAAATGCCCTGTATCGGTCCCGATACCGATGCTAGTACCGGTATCGCGATATCCCTAATTAAAATATTCTGTGAAAATAGGTTTTAGTTTTTAACTCAAAAATACAGCTTTTGAAATGGACTGTAACAAAAAATTATCAATTATTTTAAATTAAAAAAAGGCCTTTATTATAAAAAGATTTTTTTATTAAAAAGTGCCTCTTCTAGTACAATAACTTAGGATATGAAATATCTGTAAAAAATAAATCAAAGCAACTGGACTTGCTGTATTTTTCTTAAAGTGACATTAAACCCTCAGATTTTTTAACATAAAACAATACTGTAATGTGTGCCTTACTGTAATCCATGGTTGTTTCCCTTCTCTTTGCTGATCTTCCTTTTAAATCCGTATCTCTTCTCATGCTGATCAGAACTTCTGTTTCTCAGCTGACTTCCCTGGAACTTTGAATGGTGTCTGTGTGCTCGTTCATGTACATCCCCAGCCCAGTTTAGATTGGCAACAGCTGTAGTGTTGTGTCTGATCGATTCTCTTAAGCAGAGCAAGGTTTTTTTTTCTCGTTTTTTTTAAACAAACTTTATTGCTTATGTTTATTTCATAAACAGCCTATTCATTGCATTGCATTGTGTACTGTGTGATGGTTGCAGTCTATTTTTTTTAAATAATTATTTTGTATGTGTTGATATATATATTTAGGTAATCACTGTAATATTTATACAGCTGCATTTAAAATAAAAATGTTTGATTATTCTTTATTGATTTAAATGTATGAGCAATGTAATCCTAAGGGCTAGTTCACACCACAAACAGTGCGTTCCAGTGCCGAAACGCACAGGATCGCATCCCGGCCTCCTCCCTGCATTTAGGGGCGGGAGGGGGCAATGCGGTGCATTGAAGTCAATGGCACCGCAGCCACGCCCCCTCCCACAGTGTAATCGCCCGCACCCGGACCGCATGGCACATCAATGCCTGTGTTCTGATCTGGAGTGGTCGGAAAAAATGCTGCATGCAATATGTTTTCTGGCCGCACCGGACCAGAACGCAGGCATTGATGTGCCACATGTAATGGATTACCGCGGTGGACGCTGTGGTATACCTGCATTACAGCGGTGGACGCCGTGATATACCTGGATTACTACACTGGACGCCGTGATATAGCTGGATTACCACAGTGGACGCTGTGATATACCTGGATTACCACAGTGGACACTGTGATACACCTGGATTACCGCGCTGGACGCCTTGATATACCTGGATTACCACGGTGGACATGATGATATACCGGGATTACCACAGTGGATGTTGTGATATACCTGGATTAAGGCAGTGCACGCTGTTATATACCTGGATTACCACAGTGGACGCTGTGATATACCTGGATTACCACAGTGGACGCTGTGATATACCTGGATTACCACAGTGGACGCTGTGATATACCTGGATTACCTCAGTGGACATGATGATATACCGATCCTCTGTGTGCAGCACAAACACTGGAGTGATCGTCTGATCACTCCTGTGTTTGTAAATAACTGGGGACACATAGTACTATGTGTCCCCAGTTATGAATGAATAGGCTGTGATTTACATCACTTCCTGTTCATTCATGAACTTCTCAATGTGGAGAAGCACTCAGTACAGAGGTTACTCCCCATTGAGAATCTGCTTGATAGTAAATATCTTACTATCAGCAGTTTGTGAATGAATGGGAAGCCTCTGTACTGAGTGCTTCCCATTCACTGAGCGCTGAGGCTGCAGAAAAAGACATTGAGGACTATGTGTCCTCAATTTCTTTTTTTATTTCAAAATGGAGATGTCAGGGGTCTGTTTAGACCCCTAATAGTTCAACAGTAAAATAATAATAAATAAATAATAATTAAAAAATAAATAAAAAATGTGTAAATTAAAAAAAGCACCAACCCCCCTCCCCCACACACATAACATACATGTGCACCATATTGTGGTGTACGCCAGGCACATGCGCTGCAGTGCGTTGTTAGAACGCATCGCAGTGCATGATTTTTTTTCTTTTGTAAAAATACATGAATTTAACTGTGGCAGCGCATGGCAAAGCTTTGTGATGCATTGCCGTGCGTTGTGATACCTTAATCTACTGTTTATACTGTACTATAATCTGTGTTGTAATTAAATATATACGTCTGCATTTTATCACAACACAAACACCAACGCAGCGCAAAAAACATTTAAGAAAATAAATCGCTTATTTATAGTTTAGCGTTCCTTTATTTTTTTTTATAATCCCCCTTTCCTCAGCCTCTCATTGGTGTGGCAGTATTAAAGTAAAGTGTTAGGCCTCATTCAGGCGCCATTCACACCAGGGTGGAAGCGCTTCACCGTGGTTTCCGGCCTTTACAAAATTTTACTATGGGGCCCTGGGATTTCTAGTTACGCCCTTGACATCTGAGGTATGCAAAATACCATCTCTGAACACACAACACATTGAACCTTGAAGGAGATGGGCTACAGCCACAGAAGACCACACTGAGTGTCGCTTCTTCAGAACTGCTTTAATTCTTTGTTGCATTTATTCAACAAGGTGATGGAAACATTCCTTAGAGAGTTTCCATCACCTTGTCTCAGCTAAGAACAGGAAACTGCGGCTACAGTTTTCAAGGGCTCACCAAAATTGTAAAATAGAAAATTGGGAAAACATTGCCTGGTCTAAATTTCTGTTGCGACATTCGGATGGTCGGGTCAAAATTTGATGTAAACAACATCAAAGCATGGATCCATCCCGCCTTGTATCAACGGTTCAGGCTGGTGGAGCTTCGCATCATGGATATACAGCCGACAAATCTGCAGCAACTGCGTGATGCTATCATGTCAGTATGGACCAAACTCTCTAAGGAATGTTTCCATCACCTTGTTGAATCTATACCATAAAGAATTAAAGCAGTTCTGAAGACAAAAGGGGTCCAACCCAGTACTCGCAAGATGTACCTAATAAAGTGGCCAGCGAGTGTATATATAGCTAACTTCTGTTTCTACAAATTTGCATAAATAGCATTAAATCAGTTAATAATGCAACACCACACCCCATAGTATTACCAATAATCCAAAATGTGTTTTTAATTAGGGCTTTCCAGGTCCAAAACACAGTAATAAAAAGATTTTTTGTTAAAAATAAAAATCAATTTATTGAATTGCTCGAATAAAAACATAAAAATGTTATTTGCATCGTAATGTGTGTTCCAAAAACCAATACATTTGTCATATGTAGTATGTCTATAAAGTAGCTCCTGGACTTGACACTTTTTCATTATATATCGAATTTACTCGGCAAATCTATAAAATCCACATGGATTTCTCTTATCATATGAAATGGTCCAGTCTTCAACGTGTTTTGCTTCTGCGCTTCCTCAGGAAGATGAGGTAACTGTAAATAGCAAAAGTTAATGTCATCAATAGGTAGCACCGAGGACACCCAGAAGAGGATATGAGGAGGATTCCGAGCTTGGGTTCCTGTGGTAGTCTAGACACAGGGTATATTTTCTCATTCCACTGTACTGTATTCCATTGCCAATAATGCGCCCACATACATTTTAGATGGTCATTCCCCATCTCTAGTGCTCCTCCATGGTGACAGTAAAGCAACTCCTCTGTGTGGATTCCAGTATTGTTTGCTAATGCAATCATTAGTTACTTAAAGTGATATGATACGTGAAAAAAAAAGAAAAAATCCTTTAAATATCGTGCCTGGGGTATCCACTTAACCTGCCTGTAAAGTGGCAAATCTGTACAATGTATAAAACCTGCTGCAGCAAAACTGACATTTATAAAGAAAAAAAAATGACATTTCTTTTTTTTATTCTTAAAGCGTGCAGTTCCCCCTCCCCAACAATACCAGCCACTTTAGGTCTGGTAGGAATGTTAGGAGGGACCAAATTCTTTTTAAAAAAGCATGGGGTTCCCCCAAAAAGTCATACCAGAACCTTTAGGTCTGGTAAGAATATTAACCTCTTGCCGTCCGCCCGTAGTAGAAAAACGGACGGACGGCACTGCTGCATTGGCGGGTTGCCGTCGCCAGACGGCATTTTTTTTCTGCTCGCGCGCGCCCCCTAGCGGGCACGCACGGGCAGAAAAGACCCGTCCAATGCGAACACCCGGTATTGGGTGTTTCACATATAGGCGATCAGCTGGTCCATAGCCCGCCGATCGCCTATATGTGCTCGTTCGCGGCA
>NW_017306566.1:23614-59878 GCF_000935625.1 Nanorana parkeri
AAATTTCGGTAATTTTTCCTTAATATAGTAAAAAAATAAAAACCCCAGTGGTGAATAAATACCACCAAAAGAAAGCTCTATCTGTCCCCAAAAAAGGGTATAAAATTCATTTCAGTACAGCGCTGCATGACGGAATAAATGTCAGTCAAAGTACCGCAGCGCTGAATACTGAAAAATGGCCTGGATGGGAAGGGGGTTTAACACCGCGGATGTCAACTGGTTAAGGAGGGACCTCACCAAGAAAAATGGGGAGAAAAAAACGTGGGGTCCCTCTAAAATTCCATACCAGACCCTTGATCCAAGCATAGGCCTGGCAGGGCTGGAAAGGGTGGGGACAAGCGAGCGGTCCCCCCCTCCCTCCCACACCAGGCCACATTCCCTCGGCACTGTGAGAGTGCTTTTCCAGGGTCGACCCTGGAAAGGCACCTTGTCCCTGTGCCGATGGGGACAAGGGCCTCTTTCCCACAAGCCCTGGGGCATTTGTTGTGGGCGTGTGGGCAGGGGGCTTATTCACATCGTGGTACCCCTTTAATAAAGGGGCATCCAGGTGCCACCTTCCCAACTTGTGTATGACTAAGGGGTACTTGTACCCCTACCCATTTACTAAAGGGTTGAAAAAAAACAAAAGACATGTTTTTGACAAGTCTTTTATTAAAAAAATTAATTAATTGATCCACCGTTGTAATCCAACGTCAATCACGACATCCAGCGTGGTCCACGACGACGACGACTCAAGGAAATAAAAAATAAAACAATAAAAACCAAATAGAAATAATAAAAACAAAAAAAAACAGCCCCATAATGGCATTTTGACAGATGCCGGTAACATTTAAACATTTGGGCGGAGCTAGCAGTGACAGAGTCATCATGACTTTGCCCAATCATGGCTCTTATTGTTCTCTGTGCCCTGATTGGGCAAAGTCTTGCACCTGACCTTTGGTCAGGTGCAAGGCTTTAGCCAATCAGGGCACTCAAGGCACAAGTGGCGAACAGCCAGCCGACCACCCTGACAGTTCGTGTGTTCGCCGAACACACAAACAGCCGATGTTTGAGTCAAACTCATGTTCGACTCGGACATCGAGTCCAACACTAGCTACAAGGTGAGAGGCCTGAGCTTAGGGCTTATCTGTGTCAGACATTTATGAATTTAGCCTAGAAATGCACAGGATTCACGTCTCTTTCCCTGCTGCTTGATGTGATGTAATCTCCATTTCTCAAGACGACATATCCCATCATGGATTACTTCCAGCAAGCGATGGTAATGTTACATTGTTCAAACATTCAGATGTTGTTTAGACTGCAGGATTAGTTAGGATGAGCAGTGACACAAGGAAGCACATAATCACAGGCCTGAGTGAAATTGTGTCAGTGCATTGAGGAAGTACATCCTATGGCCATATTCAATACATCAGTTTGCAAACTTCTAGATCAATATAGTTATTAGAAATTGGGTAGAACTTATGGAAATTTAATTTAGAAATACAGATGTATTGTTTTTGACCAAAGATATCCTTTAAATAAAAAAATATGTTATCCCTGAGAGGTAACCCTCTACTAATATACTCCATGAGGGGAGAATCAAATTATTGCAGATGCACATTGGTAACTGGTTCTCTTTAGGCATCAAAGAACAAATCTGCATATATCGCTTGAAGCTTCACAAACTACCTTAAAACACTGAAAATAAAATAAAGCTAGTATGATTCAAGCAAATGGGCTTTAATCTCCCTGTGTAATAATTATTAGAGCAAACATGCCTCAATTCCTGGACAAGGTTACTTAACCAAATGTCAACACATTTACATGTCATATACACAGTACATAAAATCTGTGCCAATTCCTAACAACCCCGAGAGACTCAACTCATTATAATCTTACTGGGAAAGTGAGAACATAAGCAGACTCCACAAAACCAATTGTAGAGCTGAGCGTGGATTCAGTTCTGTAATATTAACAGTAATCTATTTTAATTTAGAACCAGTAGTACATGGCTTATATTTAATGAGAACAGGGATATTTAAGGACAAGACAGAATTAACCTGGAAATAAACTCTGCTTTGAGGTTTTCTTTATTCTTTATAACCAGCAATAGGTAGAGAAAGTTTATGTTTTTAGTCTCATCATAAGCATAAAACAAGACTAAAACAAGACTCTGCCTTCAGTTTTGATAGACTAGGTGGGTTTTACTACTCCAAGTAGGTCTTTATAGTGCTTCAGGACCCCAGCTAAAAAGATTTTAGGCTTAGGGTCTGGTGTCACCTGCTAAAATGTATTATACAAGTGCATCAGGTGGCATCTCTTTGGGTCATGTGAGGGGGCAGCAGGCAGAGCAGCATGGCCATGGAGCTGAATAGGACCATGCCAAACGTGGTTGCTGCAAGGTAGTTCCATAAAAGAAAAATTACTGGGATGCAAAACAAAAAAAATGCCATTCAGGAGGCAGCAGTATTGCCCCCTGAATTCTGCCCTCTGAACCACAAAGGGTTATTTTTCAGAGGCCAGTCCATTGCGAGGCCTTAACTGCTTCCCGGCCGGCCGTTTTTTAAAAACAGGCAGCGATGCCTGTCACCATACAAGCGATCCGCCGGCTGTAGAGCCGGCGGATCGCGTGTATGGGGTGCCGATCACAGCACTCCCATTGCTAGCAAGCAGTAGATATAGTAAAAACATAAAAACATAAAAAGTTACCAAAAAGGTAATTTCTTACCTCTGTCTCCACCACTCACTACCGTCTGAAGATCTGGAGCTTCTCGAGTGGCTGAGCAGGATGATGGGGCAGGCATATGCGCAGTAAAGATCTTCGGCGTGGAGAGACACAGTGTAAGATAATGCACGCTGCGGGGGGGTGCACGTTGGAAAGACACAGTGGGACACAGAAGACACAGCAGTCTGCGCTGGATCAGAGAACGTCATCAGCGCTGGAGGGACTGATGGAAACAAGTGTAAGGAAGAAGTTGATCACTTTAAGAGGCTTTACTTAAGGTAAGTCCTTACAGCACAATTACAAAGGGGAAAACAAATACTGACTTTAATGTCACTTTAAGATCTGTTTTTAACATTCTCCAAACTGGAGCTGGAAAGTGCATTAAAGGCTTCAATAAAGCTGCTTGAAGCCTGCTGAACATTTGGTGCTCACACTGCTCTTATACAACCTGAAGCTCGTATGAACTAGGCCTTAGAGTGTGCAGAAGTATATCAGAGTCCAAAGAGTTGAACCAGAGAAACAACCATTTTGGGTTGAGTTTGACTTTTCTTGGTGGGTATGTACAGTAGCTCAGCACATCAATCCTTTACCTGCTGCCTGGAACTTTGTATAAAACAAAAGAGTTCTGGTGTCCAGAGCTGGAAGACCTGCAATCACAAATCTTGTCTAAAGTGATGCCAAGACCTGTGTTTGCCAAAAAGGCTCTTGTGGTCCAGTGCCTTGGGTAACACAGTTATTCAGCCACAAGCCTAAACATTTACATATTGTGATTTCTTTTTTTCCTATTCCTATTCCTGTTTCCCTTTTTGGGCTGCTTCTGTACATTTGTGACTAAGAGCTCATGCACACGGCCCATTAGGGACATACACCGCCCAAATGTATGTATTTCTGGGGCAGATCTGGCCAGGTGTTGTAAAGTAGCCACCACTCCAAGCTCACTCACCTGATGGACTACAATCTCATGTATAGGTAGCTCATTTGTATATATGTTATATTCTAATACTGGAGTGAACTTGCAACACATGCAGAGACCATAGGGAACAAAAGTAGCCACCCTCCAGAAGGAAGGACAGTGTCAGCACCTATTCAGAGGTGATTTGAGGATCTACAGCCGAGTGATACACAAATAAATTGGATGGAAGGGGAAATCCTCCGCACACCTTGCAGCAATCAAGGCCTATGTAGACAATGGTGCTTGTAGTGATGAACACATTATTTGATCTACAGGGTACTTGAATGCATTTTTAGACTGTCACCTTAGGCAGACATATAGACTTTGGCACCAGTCTTTGGAAATCCTCTCTGGGTGATCTGATTTCATAATTCATATATATAATAGAAGGTGGATGATATTGACCAGTTGCAAAGTAATTCCACAAATCTATAAAAAAAAACTTCCACTTGTCTGAAGGATGGATGTTTTCATTCTCTAATTAGATTTTAATTTCAACTGTTCGCAGGCTAGTGGAATGTGTCTTGAGATATTTAAAGTACACATATGTCTGTGTAAAGATGAAATATAATTATTATCATAATGAAAACAGACCTCTGGATGAACTCAGGAATATCTAACTTGAGGGTGAAGCCAGCTAATCATTTCTTGTTCTCTCGTAGTTGCTGTCTAATTAAATAGGCCACCTTTAAAGACTTTAATTCTACCCATGTTCCTAAAAAAAGTAAATTCAGTGGTAAGTGAAAGCATGAAGTCATAACAATGTTATACATTTTTCAGGCTTTGGCATATGGCTAATATGTATTTGTATATAAAGTGACATTTCAGCCGAACATTTCTTTTGAACAGCGTGGGGAAAGGTTACAAGGTTCATGGAGTTCTATTCGGAGGATTTGTCCTCACTTGTCATGTGACTAACATGGGCAAATAATCTCTCCAATAGGGGCAAGGACATCAGCAAAACTATTTTTATTTAGTAGAGTAAGGAAAAGGTGAGATCAGTGGTCTCCAAACTGCAGCCCGCAGGTTCAGGGATGCCACTCTTTCCTGGCTGAACCTTGGGACATTATTCCTCCAATTGACACTAATGATTGTGTACTGTTCCTCCATCCACTGGCACCATCCCTGGGGCACTAATTATCCCACTTATTCCAATGACAGGACACTATAATTTACAATGACACCAGTGATAGGGCACTAATTTTCCCAATTAAACCAAGGGTGAGGCATACCGTCTAATGGCTCCAATGATGGGGCGCTAATTCTCCTACTGATACCAATAATGGGGCACTATACCTTCCAATGAGACCAACAATGAGGCACTAATTCTCCCACTAATACCAATGATAGGGCACTATATTTTACAATGACAGCACTAATAAGGCACTAATTCTCCCAATGATACCAATGATGGGGCACTATACCTTCTAAGGACTCCAATGATAGGGCACTAATTCTCCCACTGATGCCAATGATAAGGCACTATATTTTACAATGACAGCAAGGATAGGGACACTATACCTTCCAACAACACCAATGATGGGGAAGTACTCTTTCCAATACTCTTTCTTTTTCTTTTCTGACACCAAGGATTGGGAATGTTTCCCCATCCCATAAACCACAGGCTCTGGGTAATTTTTTTTACTCCCAATGCTCACCAGGCCTGGGGCATTTTCTATTCACACCGGCCAAAGGTGGCCCCCAACTAAGGTGTGAAGAACAGCAAACTTGTCCATTCTTTATAATGTCTGAGGACTTTTGAGAACCCCTGTGTTACATAATTTGCCTTTTTTTGTTTGGATGGGTTTTTTTCTGCTGTCTGTGTTTCTGAGGGGATGATCTCCTATTACCTGTAAGGTTGCCTAAACAGAATTTAAACTAAAATCTCCTTCTTGGAATACAGACAGCAATAAAGGTTCTATCCCTTCTATATTTACAATCCAAAACTAAAAATAAATAATAGGGCTCTATTTTTTTTTCTATCTGTTAACAAGCTTAGAGAAGTACAGTGCAAGAAAAAAGATGTTATATAAATAAAAGTGATTTTTATAAACTTTAATCATGAGGTTGTGCATTGGACACCACACAAAAAGCCACACAGAGGGTTCTATTTGGTGTATTGTAGTATTTCAGGGGTGTGGTGCTGGGCTTTGGCTCTAAAACTAATAGGAATGACTTCATTAGTGTTCTACTGTTCTGTCATTAGGCATGATCCGTGACCAGGCTAAATTGTCCACATAAAGTATAGTCCACAAAGAGGTCAAGGACCTCACTGTGTGTCTGCCAGAGGTGCCTTGGTGGCAAGTCCGGCTGAACAGAAATACCAATCCTGCGGCAGGTGACACAGTTCACACATATATACAGTAAACTCCCGTTATCCGACGTGCATGGGGATTTGTAGATTGCGGATAAATGTAGTTTCTGTTTGCTTGAGAGTTACTATTAAAAATAGGTCTAACTAATGCTATACCCCATACTGTACCACACCATAACATAAACTCAGTATTGGCTTCATATTAATATTGAAATGCAGTGATCAAAAGCAAATAGATGCACTTAAAACAAATTAGGATAAATAGACACACAATCGTCTCCAGGATAATACATGCCGCAGATCAGCAGAACAGTGAGTACACACGGGGATATTTTTTTCCTGGTTAGGTGAGAGTTCTTGTTAGTTGAATACCAGATAACTGAGCGTTTACTGTATTATGCACATTTTCCGTTTGCTTAGGGTAAACCTTTAACCCTTTGTGTACAGCAATAAAAAAAAAACATCAACACTTATTTGTTTGCGGCAATCAAGACTTTTAAGTGAGCGAAGGCTGTGTGACTTTATTGGGAGTTAAAAACTCATCTACTAATTTCTTCCCAAGGAAACAGCTTTCTGCACAGAAAATGGAACGTATGTGGTCATTAGCAGATGCTACATGAAGCAACCAAAAATATACACATTTAAATTCTTAAGCACAATCTATGCACACCACACAGATGGTTTCCAAGAAACTGTACCTAAATTGATTACGATAAAAATGATCTGCAGCAATTGTTTCTGTCAAAAGGGAGAAGAGAATTTGTCCCAATGTGTCTCTCTGCCCACTCATGCAGGGAAGCCAGCTGCTGGGACAGATGTTGCTCCAAGCACTTTATTTTAGGGTCATTAAAAATGGTTACAGGGGTTAGTCATTCACTGTTTTATAAATTGTGCTTACTAGCTGCTCTTAACAGACGCTAAAACAACTTCTTTACTCTTCACGAGGAAAGTTGGATGGTACAGATTGTCTTCCTTCTTGTAAGCTTTCTGAAAAATAGAGTCTTCAAGGAGTTTGAATAAATGCAGCATCTTGTAAGCACAATCAAATAAAGCAGTGAAAAATGCAATGATGAGGAGCAAAGTGCAGCAGACTGTGACATCCAATCAGAGGTTACTTCACTGAATACAGCGAGGTAAGAAATAAAGTATGATTGGATGCTTAGGAGGCATGCCCTGCTTTGGGAGCTACTCCTTACCTACTAATTAAAGTGATATTCAAGCAGACCTTTACACTCAAAAATCAAATTCTACCAATGCATCCCTCTATGTATGTTAGACATGTGCACCGGCGAAAAATTTGTTTTGTTTTCATTCAGATTTTGCATTATTTCGTTTTTCGGGATCAGAGTCCGAAAGTCAATTCCTTCTTGGGCGAAATTCGTTAGCGATAGTCTGAACGAATTTCCGTTTCATGTTCATTTCATTGCATCAAAGTGATATATATATATTTTTTTAAATGTGACTTTGCTGCAATGAAAATTCATCCACAAACGAAAATGCGTACAGACTACTGCTAATGAATTTCGTTTTCGGAAATTCGTATTCATTTTCATGTGTCATTTCTGTTATTGGGAAATTCGGATACATTCGAATCTCCGAATAACGAACATTTGTCTGAAAAACAATTTTTTCCCAAACGAATCGCACTTCTAATTTCAATGTCAAAGTGTATACAAAGCCAACACTTTTTGGTAGCCATATCCTTGCCTTCATCAGGACTTGAGAGATAGAGAACAATGTATGTAGACCTGGTAGTGAATACATTGCTAGAATTGGCATAGTGTTTATCAGCAGCTGGTTGTAGCAGGCTTTGTAACCTCATAGTATTTTTTTATTTTTATAACATGATAATGAGGCTTTGTAATTTTATCCTATTTTCCCATCAGAGAAGTTCCACTGCCTCCATCCAACAGTGAGTTACCCTCCTCTCTCTTCACATATTCCTTCAAAGAATTCCATTGTATTACAAGTAACCTCCGGGTAGTAGCGCTCCTTCCTTTATTTTTTCCTTGTTTGTTATGTAAGTTTAGTTACAAACATGGCTTACTAAAGTTCCTTAATATGTAATGAAAGAAGGCTCTTTAGCCCCTTTAATGATCCTCAGCCTGTATTTAAAGCAGCTCAAGGGAGTAGATGGATATGGTTGGAGCTTTTAAAGTTTTTTTCTGTTACTAATAGTGTGGCGGTGGTGTTAGCCTACAGAGTCTGGACACTAGGTCAGTGGCTTCTCCGCACTGATGGTTTCCATGGTGACCTAGGGCCGGGCCTGGAATGAGTGAATTTTGAATTAAAGCGACACACTGTGATGCAAGTTTATTCCAATTTTATGTTTATTTTAATGTAAAAGTGTATACAAAGACAACACTTTGTTGGTGGCCAAATACTTGCCTTCATCAGTGCTTGAGAGATGGGGAACAATCTATGTGGACTTGGTAATGGAGAAATTGCTTGGTATATTGACTTTTCATAGAATTGGCACAGTGTCCACCAGCAGCTGGTTGTAGCAGCCTTGGCAACATCATAGAAGAAAGGATTTTTTTTCTAACAATATAATGCCTTGTTAGTTACAAACATGGCTTAGTAAAGTTCTTCAATATGCAATTTAGGGCTTTTTAGCCCTTAGGCTGCTTCTATTTAAAGCAGCCTAAGGTAGAAGATGGATGGGTCTGGAGCCTTTAAAGTTTTCTTATTACTATCCAATCGTATGGAGGTGTTAGCCTGCAGTGTCTGGACACTGGATCAGCCGCTTCTCCATACCAATGGCTTCCATGGGGGGTGGGGACTGGAATGAGTAAAGTTTGAATTAAAGCAACACACTGTAATCCAAGTTTATTCCAATGTAAAAGTGTATACAAAGACAACACGTTGGTGGCCATATCCTTGCCCTTATCGGGTCTTGAGAGATGGGGAACAATGTATGTGGACTTGATATTAAACAAAAAACACTGCACTATCTCTAATATTATAAAATTCTAAGTGCATATGCTTAGTGACAATTATACAAAATGTCCACTCCAACTTATATATAGTCCATATGAAAATATTCCCAAAATTGATATGATCAAAAATAAATGTGATGAAATCCTTGTGTTCACTTTCTTTGCATCAGTGAGTCAAATAATCATTGCATATAAAGTTCCACAATCACTCGTGACTTCTGTGCTTCAATTCCTCGTCAATTAATCACCAGTGATCCACCTCCAGGTGCACAAACACTAGCACACTCACCTGGTGTCCGATGCCTCCCTCTCCACTGAATCACCAACAGCTGAAAATGATGAATCTGCTCGATGTCTCTCCCAACTCTCTCTTATCCACTCAAAATAGAAAACCAAGATGGCACGTAGTGTAAAACTGCTAGATGATAGTTTATTCATAAAAATCAGAACACTTACATTTAAAAGGGTTTTTCAGCACCGTAAAAACATAAAATCGGCTTGTATGAGCTCAGCTCTATCTCCTCCACTCCATACACTAGCGTCAGCGTGTAGCTCCTCCCCTACGCGTTTAGTCCAATGGACTTTCTCAAGGGTAGCATACACACTGACTCTATCTCCTTTTATATTTCCCAGATACCACATATACATACCCAGATACCACATTTACATACCCAGATATCACATTTACATATCCCGATGGTAGTTTCCTTTGGTCCGTATATACAAATCTACCATATCTCTATTACCTAATGTGTATCTTATAAAATCATTAACTAAAAACATCCTACTATAAAACATGTATAATATTAGATTCAAGATCTACAACCCCCTAGATGGTACTATAGGTCATTGGGATCTTTAGGCTCATAAATAAATGTCAGGGTACCATGCACAGGCGTCCTCACACCACATACAGGTACCCACGCAGGATGACCAAATTATAATGACCACACCGGATGAGGTTATGCACAAGGTTTATTTGTTACACAGCAAACAAAACTACAAACCCCACATACCCCACACCACATACAGGTACCCACGCAGGATGACCAAATTAATATGACCACACTGGATGAGGTTATGCACAAGGTTTATTTGTTACCCAGCAAACAAAACTACAAACCCCCTCAAACCCACACAGGTTTAGCAGTGAAATAACAAAACCACGGTTGGACCAAACACACCTACAGCCAGGGGGGTGTAGGGGGGAAGGAAGATTTCCCGTCAGAAGGGGGTGGTAGGAAAAGGGATTTTTAATATTAGTTCGGTAAACCTTACAAACCTAAAGAAACTAAGGTTTTAGATCTTGGTTTAAAATTCGCCCCAGTTAAGAATTTAAATAAATTTGATTTTTTTTATAGACTTAAACAAGTTTGTAAGGAAAATAAATTTAAAATTATATTTCTCCTCATTACCCGGACCAAATGTGAGAGCGAACCAAGGAGGCATAAGAGAGGGGTATAAACATCCCCTGAAAAATAATTCTACAACTAATCCAAAAATGAATTCAAACCATTTTATAGAAATTTTTAAGAACTCAGTATATTAGAGAATTGAAGGTAGATAAACAAAGGGACAAATAATTTTTTAGTGAAGGTATTAAGAGCTTGGAAGAAAAAAAGAATATTGTTATAAGACCTGCTGATAAGGGAGGGGAGGGGGTAGTTATCATGGACAAAAAAATTTATGAAGAAGAAATGCTGAGAATCCTAGCAGAAGAAGGAACTTATATTAAACTGAAAGGAAATCCCACAGATGCATATAAAAAGGAACTTATATGAATAGTTAACAAAGGGTTAAAATTGATATTTAAAATAAAAAAGAGCAGAGCTATCTAATCCCCTCAGTATGTAGAATTCCTGTAATATATTTTTTACCTAAAATACACAAAAATCGAAAAACCCCACCTGGGCGACCCATAGTTAGTGGGATTGGATCCCTTCTATCTAGGGTGGGTGAATATGTTGATTTCTTTCTTCAGCCTATGGTTATTGAGGCTAGGTCATTTTTAAAAGATAGCAGAGATGTGATAAACTCCCTGGCAGTATTTGGAGATAGTGGCAGCTACATCTTTGTTACTATAGATGTTGTGTCACTATATACAAATATTCCACATAAATTAGTAATACAGGCCACCAGGTGGGCCTTTGACACATATAGTGACCTCATGCAAGAACAAATAGATTTTATACTAAAATGTTTAGACTTCTCTATGAGAAGAAACTACTTCTGGTAATATTACTTACAAACAAAGGGAGTAGCCATGGGAGCTAAATTTGCTCTCAGCCTTGCTAACCTATTCATGGCCTAATGGGAGGAAAAACATATTTATGCAAAACAGAGACCAAGTTTGCTGTATTGGAAACGTTATATTTACGATATTTTGTTGATTTGGGGAGGAGATGAAGAATCTTTGGGGTCTTTTTTTAGGTGAGATTGATGCCAATTCTTATGGAATTAAATTTACAAAACATATAAGTAGAGAAACGGTACAGTTTCTAGATTTACATATATATAAAAATAATGGAAAAATACACAAAAACACATTTTAAAAGTACGAAAAGTATCGAAATGGCTACATACCATTGGGAAGTTGCCACCATCTGAAATGGGTGAATAATATCCCGAAAGGCCAGTTTGTTAGAATAAAGAGAAACTGTAATTTAGAAGAAGAATATATCACACAGGCCAGTATTCTGGAGATCAGGTTTAAAGATAAGGGGTATAATGAAAGGGAAGTGAGGAATACTAAAGATTTGGTTGGTAGAATGAAGAGGGACCAACTTTTGAGAGGAAATAAGAAACAAGGAGAGGAAACTGGCTACCCCGTGTCCTTTATAACTAATTATACCGCTCAATTCAGAGACTGTGAGAAAATTATCAAGAAACATTGGGGAATTTTAAAGATGGATAGGATAATTGGCCCTTTAATTTCCAAGAAACCACAAGTTATATACAGAAAAGCACCCTCCTTTAAAGATAGGCTGGTACACAATGTAGTAGACCCACCACCAAAGATTAAGAGTTATTTTGGAGGGGTGGGATTCTATCCTTGTAAAAACTGTAAATGTTGTAGAATAACCAAAAAGGGGGGAAATGGAAGAAAAACACATTTTATTTCAAATTCAAATGGAAGACAATTCGAAATCAAATAATTTGTTTCCTGTCATCCTGTCATCATATGTAACCTACGTATTGGAGTGCCCTTGCGGCCTGCAATACGTAGGTAGGACTACTAGAGAATTACGTATTAGAATGGGGAGCATATAAATAATATAAAAAATGGATTTGATCAGCATAGTGTTTCAAAACATTTTAAACAGGTCCACAATAAAAACCTTCGTTGTTGACTTTTTAAGGAGTGGACAGAGTATTTAGCCAATGGAGAGGTATTAATAGAACTAGAATGATCTCACAGAATGAGACAAAATTGATCTATATGTTGGATACAATGTATCCTAAAGGTGCCCATACACTGCACGATTATCGTACGATAATCGTATGCGATCGGGTTTTCGTACGATAATCGAGCAGTGTGAACGGAGACGTGCGACCGTTTCTACTGTACGGTCGCACGTCTTCTGTCGAACCAGCATGTTCGAAAACCAGCCGGGAATCGTACGATTCTCGGCTGGTTAGAACGGTGCTCGGAAGATAAATGCTGAACGGGCCGGTGTGCGCACGCGCACACTGCCCGTTCAGCATTGCGGTCATCGGAAGCCCGCCCCTCAGGAGGGCGGGCTTGCGATGATCGAGAGTGCGATCTGCCTGTCCAAGATAGGCAGATCGTACGTTTTTTTAATCCCTTTACAACCATCGCAAGACTAAAGCCTTGCGATGGTTGTAGAGTGTATGGCCACCTTAAGGGTCTGAATGTGGAATTGGACCTAAACTGTTTTATCAGTAACAGCTGAGGTGGAAATCACTGGAGATTGATATAAGTCCTTTGTATGCTATCCACCTTCCCTCTTCTGGAGAGTGAAGGATATAATAACTTTTAGTTTTGGGGATAAAAATACGAAACCCTTCCTTGATATCTTTAGATTGCCATGCTGGCAAGATGGCCAATATTATGTTAAATGTGAGGTTATTATACAATGTATTTATCAGAGGATAACGGTATATTTCATATGTGGGCCCATTAGATTTAAATGGGATAGAATGACATCTGATGGGAGGTTTGGAATATAGTTTCTGATTTATGATCGTGAAATAATAAGGTAATACACGTGGGGTACCTGAAAGCCAATTTTGAGGGGTTATGTCAATTTAACTATGGATCTACTAGTTTCCAATGACATATAGTGCTGATTGTAAGATAATTAATATGTGTTAATTTGAATACCTAACATGAGGGGTTAATGCTAATTTATGGTATTTTATTTATGAGCCTAAATATCCCAATGACCTATAGTACCATCTAGGGGGTTGTAGATCTTGAATCTAATATTATACATGTTTTATAGTAGGATGTTTTTAGTTAATGATTTTATAAGATACACATTAGGTAATAGAGATATGGTAGATTTGTATATACGGACCAAAGGAAACTACCATCGGGATATGTAAATGTGATATCTGGGTATGTAAATGTGGTATCTGGGTATGTATATGTGGTATCTGGGAAATATAAAAGGAGATAGAGTCAGTGTGTATGCTACCCTTGAGAAAGTCCATTGGACGAAACGCGTAGGGGAGGAGCTACACGCTGACGCTAGTGTATGGAGTAGAGGAGACAGAGCTGAGCTCATACAAGACGATTTTATGTTTTTACAGCGCTGAAAACCCCTTTTAAATGTAAGTGTTCTGATTTTTATGAATAAACTATCATCTAGCAGTTTTACACTACGTGCCATCTTGGTTTTCTATTTTTAGTGGATAAGAGAGAGTTGGGAGAGACATGGAGTAGATTAATTTCATCATTTTCAGCTGTTGGTGATTCAGTGGAGAGGGAGTCATCGGACACCAGGGAAATTTGCAGAGCGTTTGAAGACCACTTGGTGGTCAGAATTATCTGGTGAGTGTGCTAGTGTTTGTGCACCTGGAGGTGGATCACTGGTGATTAATTGACGAGGAATTGAAGCACAGAAGTCACGAGTGATTGTGGAACTTTATATGCAATGATTATTTGACTCACTGATGCAAAGAAAGTGAACACAAGGATTTCATCACATTTATTTTTGATCATATCAATTTTGGGAATATTTTCATATGGACTATATATAAGTTGGAGTGGACATTTTGTATAATTGTCACTAAGTATATGCACTTAGAGTTTTATAATATTAGAGATAGTGCAGTGTTTTTTGTTTAATATATTGTGGGAGAAGTTTATATATCTTCTCTCTATCTCTGCAGCTGTCAATAGGGTGTTATTGAGGAGTTTGGGGTAGAGCACTATAGCGCGGATAATATTTTGTTTTGCTATGTGGACTTGATAGTGAAGAGACTGCTCGGTGTACTGAATTTTGCTAGAATTGACATTGTGTCCATCAGCAGATGGTTATAGCAGCCTTGGTAACATCATAGTAGAAATGGTTGCATTGTTTTATTTTGTTTTATAACATCATATTGCCATTTTAGTTACAAACATGGCTTAGTAAATTTCTTCAGTATGTAATTTAGGGCTCTTTAAGAGTCCTCAGCATGTATTTAGTGGATAGTAAATGGTGTAGATAAGGCTCACGAAGACAGTATTATTAGGTGCGGTCACAACTCACCATGGTAAGTGTAAAAACACCTGGCTATGTGTAGGCGTCCCTCCTGCCTCCTCATCTTCCCCTGTCATCCCCACAAACTTTGATGCAAACCACATCCTTTCACTTATGGTGCTTTCATCATTATTAAAACACAAGATCAATGAAGACCTGATGTAAAATATATATTGTTGTTAGGAAAATATGATGTAGTCTGTGAAAGAAAGGAAAATAAGCTACAGCCTCTAGCTATCAAGATGTACTTGTAGATAAGTATGCTAATGGAACATACAGCCTATATATAACTAGAGCTTAAACATAAGAAAGCAAGTTACTCTGCTTGATGTAACATATTCATAACATAGGTAGAGCATATGCACAATAAGTCATTCAGCATAGATAGCATATTGAGCATTAATAACTCTGACGCATTGACATATGTACTGCCTACTACACAGTGGTTGTAATAACTGCAAAAAATAAAGGAAGCAAAGAAGTGTCACTAAGTTTATATTTAACATTGTATTTAACATTGTAATTTAGAAAGTGGAAGGATCTCATGAGAGAAAAACGTAATTACAGGATAAACAGACTGAGAGTCAAATTATTAAATGCTACCAAGTTGCAGACATGACTTATTGCAGTCCTATGGAAACTTTAGAAAACTTTGTTTCACTTTTTTTTTTCTTTTTTATATTTTTTTACCTTCACTTTAATAGAAAAAAACATTAACTGTAATGTTTTCACGTCATCCCTTTGCTATGCAAGAAAGAGTATAAAAAATTAATTGCCCCTTCAGTGTGGCCAGGGTCGCATATCTAGAGATGTTCAGATACCAGTGCAGATACTTGGCATTTTCACGAGAACTACCAGGGTTGTCGCAATTGCAGCTGGGACTGGGCCCTGGCGCTCCACCACTGTCCTGAAATCATAAGTCTGTTTTGTTTTAGAAAAACTGTCACATGGCAATAAACAAGAATGTACTGGGAAAATGGTATTGGTGCATCCCTAATATATATTTATTTAAAAAAATCATACATTAAAACAGGGATGTACAAATCCCAGGACCTCTGTATGATCCTTTAAAAATCACAGCTGCCTCCTAACCTTTTAATTTCCCTCTAGTCTAGTCTTGGAGCTGGAAAAGTATCTGTACTTGTATTTGTACCAAGTACAGTACTTGGTATCTGAACATCCCTACTATATAGGATTGTTCAACTATTTCTCCAACAGAACTGCTGTAGCTCAGAAACCTTCATTAATGTTAAACTGTTCATTTTCAGGTTTTGCCACCCCCCTCTCAGTTAGATTTTTGTCAAGACTATGACTAAATCATTCTAATACATACACTGAGTGGCCAGATTATTATGACCACCCCAGCAGTACTTCGTTGGGCCACGAGATGACTCCGCGAGATGACTTCGTTGGGCCGCCTCGTGAGTCCACGAGATGTTGAAAGGTGATGCGAGGAATCTGACACTGCACTGTTGCCCTTCTGATGTCTTGTACCAGTCTTGCCACTCTCCGTTCTGCCCTAACATTGACTAGTCGCTGACGGCCACAATTCGCACATTCAGACCCAGTTTTTCGGCTGACAGTCCAGTCTTTAAACACTTTAACAACAGCTGCTCTTGAACATTTAACTAATTCTGCTGTTTTGCTAATACTCGCTCCATGGCTCCAAGCGCCAACAATCATCCCACGTTCAAAGGCTGTTAAATTGCGTTGTTTACCCATATCTTCAGAAACAAATCACTTCTACTGTCGTGGTAAACAACCTGCTTCCCTATTTATAATGGTCTGGCCCTCTAGCAACTTCAGCGCAAAATCATGGCTAATTTGCCTACAAACGTCAGGTGGTCATAATAATCTGGCCACTCAGTGTATATGTATGCAGTGATTCAGTTTTCATTTATGACTTGCTGGTGTTGTTGTAGAACCCAGTTGCAGTTGGCTACCATTCATAAACTGATAATATAACATTCTTGGCCCCTTTCACAGGAGCTTTCCGATCAGGTCCACCTGTCAGTTTTTCAGGTGGACCTGATTGGAGGTCTATTGTTAATGTATGGGCAGCCAGATCTAAACAGAGTGGTGTCCGTTGCCAGGACCTGATTGGAGGTCCATTGTTAATGTATGGGCAGCCAGATATAAACAGACTGCTGTCCATTGCCATCTGGTTACCCCCGGCACTGGCCAGGTCTGTAAAAACAAACGGATCAGAGATCTGTTTCACTGGACTTGATCGTACTTGGATATAAACGGATTCTCATTCATTTAGATCCAGCTGTTCATAAACTAACATGGATCTGGCAATGTTAGTTGTTTTCCTCCATCACAAGATAAAGGTAAAAACTGCACGGATATGGATGTCACAACTATGACATTCATTCCAATCAGGAGGGGATCTGTGCATGGCTCTCCCTCTGATAGGACCATGTGAAAGGGACTGAATACAAAAAAGGATGGTTTCTTAATGAAGAAATATTCACATAAAATAATACCAAAACATCATCAGATCATCACACTATGACTGACAATTGATAGAGCCTTCTACATTTAAAATAAACTTTTCCCAAACATATGTGCCCATCTAATTTAGATGTGTCAATGTAGATGTTGAAAAGTACACTAAAAATGTTCTTTATGTTAAGGTGTGGACCAGAAATGAACAGGAAACACAAATATGAATCTTCACTATATGAAAAGGCTGCAAAAATAGGGAGGTACCAGTAGGGCTCTCCTGGAAAAGACAGGCTCTGAACATTAAAAAAAAAGGGCTGGGACCTGTCATGAAATCGGGCATCTTTGGTGTGCATTCATATTCCCAGGCTGGAATGAGCTCTTGTGGGCTGCTTGGCCATATATAAACACATCTTGCATTGGGCTTGAACTGCACCTGTCACCAAATCGAAGTTTTATAATTAATTCAACTTTCAGACAGTATGCGTTTTATCTTTGATGTAGACCACTTGTTATTTTGTAGCCTGTACATTGTGCAGCACCCTTCAGAAAACAGAGTTCAACTAATGGTAGTCAACACTTTCTGCTTGAGGTGATAATGTAGCACCCTCTTATCTGCTAACCCCTCCTTCTTTGTGACATGTTGCACCTCCCAAAAGTGTGTGTTCATATCTTTCTCTTGTGGAGCATCCATGAGAGTACAGAGAGATGATGGAGCCTAGCTGACAATACATTAGATTTCTGCAATGTGAAGTAGGTGCAGGTAGTTTGTCAGCAGAGTTCTGATGTTCTACCCCAAAGGTACAACTCACAAAAACTCTGTGTAACTCTAACACTTATCTCCCCACACTCCCTGTATCCTTAACACATCCCTTAAAGCAGTGGTTCTCAACCTGTGTAACCTGAGGACCCACATTTGTCCTTGGTCATTAAGTCGTGACCCAGGTTGCTCCGCACTGGAACGCACAGCATTGCGGTACCCTGCATTACGGTGCAATTGCATGATAAGGTGCGTTAATCGCATGGGAGCAGGCCCTCAAAAACACTGGCATACATACACAACCACAGACACAATCTCACACGCTCAGACATACTTACACACACATACGAGCTCCAAAATGTTTTTTATTTTTGTTCTTTTTTAAAAAAAATCCATCCAGTCCCCCTATTTTACCAGAACTGGAGTGGATCCTCAGCCTGGGGTTCAGTGTGGGCTGCTGTGCTGTGGCTCCATCCATATGTGCATTGTGCATATGTGCTCCCTTGCGTGCCCTGTAGAGGTTCCGGGAGCCACGATGTGATGTCACTCTGGTCCAGGCACCTCTACAGGACAAGTGAGGGAGCTGTAAGCATGGTATGGATGGAGCTCCCTCGCGGCGATACCCCAGCTCACCCTATATCAAGCTGACACTCGGCCCCGGTCAGCATATTTTAAATGGCTGCTTGTTGTGAGAACTGACAGTGTTGTGTTAGGGGGAGGCTGAGGAACCTCCCCTAGAAAGGTGGAAGGCATGCGGTGACCCACTGAACACAACTGGTGGGTCACAACCCACCAGTTGAGAACCAAGGCCTTAAAGTATATATAAATGTATTTATTTTTGCAGTAGGCTTGGCATCATGCCTCACTGTATACAATTTTCTTAAGCAAGTCCTGTAAGGTGAATCTGTTGCAAAGTTTCTTTCCTGTAGATCCTGCCATAAAGTATCTTAGCTTTGGCAGCTTGAAACAACAAGTGCTGTTGATGATTAGCAGCAACATTAATAGTCTGTCATGTAAGCTCCTTGATTTGTCCATTGGGCTGCCTAGTTGGTCATGCCTCCTACAGAACAGATAGGGAGCCAACTGAAGAAATTTGTACAGCAGGCAGAGAATGGTAATGATCAGATTATTGGTAACGCAGTGGCTTAGAGTTATCATCCTGAAACAGGAATTAAGAAACTTTACATCAGATTCACAAAAATATTTTGTTTAAGAAAACTGCACACAATGAGGTATAATGGCAAACATTCTGAAAAAAAGATTTCAGGTTTACATACACTTAAAAGTACCTAATCACTTGTTTGTATACTGATCTCTACTTCACCACCATCTTTGTTGTAAGATACTGACACTGAACTTCTGGTGCAGAAATCTCTTACATGGGTGTTTTCCAATCGTATGACCTCTGTGACAACCAGTCATAGTGATCACATCATTGGAAAACGTTTCTTCAACTTCCGTAGTAAACAGTGACCAGGACTTGTCAGTAACAACTCGGTGCTGGGGAGCACCACTGAGCATGCTCTCAGCACAAAAGAGCAGAGCCAGCTGACACATATATATGCATTGGCTCAGCATTAGGTGTCACATGTGTTACACGGCAAGGAACTGGCTAAAGCATATATGAGATTTTAGTGATTGGGTTTACATCTACTTTCAAAGACCTTTCCTTCTGAAAATGCTAGTATTCCGGCTAATCCATTGCTTTCTGAGATACTGATCTGGAACAAGATCAGGACCATAAACATATTTTGTTCCAGGTCAATGAAACGTATTGAAGCCAGAGACAGCCAGGCAGTTTCAGAAGAAGATTATCCATGTTTTATTTAGTGAAATATAAAGATGGGAAACCAACACATATCTTCTTATTTTTTATTGACTTATGAAGAGCACAATTTTTTGAAAGGTTTTTTTTTTTTGTTGTTTTGTCATTTTTGTAGTATCATGTTTGTGTCAGTGTTTTGTTGGGGCTCTTTAAATGCCTTAAAATGTGTTTAACACATGAAGTACCAATGACCTTTTCTGTGTGAAATGATGGCAGACTTCCTGGGCAAGGCTGTGTCTTTTGCCTAATGGTTATCATCTGCCTCATTCTACCTCTCAAAGTCAGGGATACATCTGGCTCTAGAATAAGGGTTGACAAGGAGTAAAAATTGTTCCTGGGCGCGTTTGGAAATGACTTTAATGAATTTGTTGCTGTAACAAATTCAGATGATTTTTTAATGATGCTATGAACTTGAAAGCTGGTCATAGGTGATTGAAAAAAACTCATATTAGTATATATGAATTAACTGAGTACTTCTCAAGGAGAATAGTTCCTGATATCCCTCTAAAGGCAGCTTGCTTAAATGGATTCTCTAATAACTAGGATGGTAAACAACGAGCAACTAGAAATCATTAGGATATTTAGGCAATGTTCACATACGCAGCGTAAAACGTATCGGTTTTCTTATTGAATTGATGGAAGAGGAAAACTTTGCAAGTAAACAATTTTCCCAGTTGCGTGTTTTTGCAAACAGCACTAAATTATCTGCAAGTCCCTTGGATGTTTATTCTAAAGTTTCACACAAATTGCCAATAAGGTTTCACATTGATTCAAAGTTAAGTGCTTACTGCCATAGATTGTAATTCAGTAATCAATCTAAAGATCTTACAAAGCAGCCACGCTATCCATTTAATTAATGATGCTGCAAGATTTGCCAATTGACACCTGGTAATAATCAGCAACTTTGGTTCTCTAGGGAGTCATTTGGTTCCTCAGCTTTGAAATTAAAACTTACAGTAGGCTGGAACAAAACTGCCATTAATAAGAAGGTCAATGAATTATAACTTAAGTTAAAATTACATGTGACATAATGGTATTTGCGCACCATACCATTCCAAGTTTAAATCGCTTTGAACAAGGTTCTTATGTGCCTACAGCTAAATCAGCTAAATGGCTATTAATAAGAACACCCTCACACTACATAGCCCTCCCTTATTGAGGGTAAGAATAATTAAAGTAATTTTCCCTATGTATATATTTATTAAGCTGTAGGAAATTATCTTACCTTAGTAAAAACAAGTTCCAAGAGATTTAATTAGTCCCCATGCCATATAAGACAGTATTTGAAATTGGAGAAGGGGACCCTGAACCTGGTTGTGTTCCCTATGCAATTCTCAATATACAAAACAAGTAAACACTTGTACTCCTAAATTACACAAATACACTAATAGAAAGCATTATTTCCTAAACAGCTGAACATTCACTACTTTAGTAAAGCAATCCCAATGTAATGTCTAATCTGCCACTAAAATCAGGAGTTAAACCTTTAAAATGCATTCAACTACCTTAACTGTTAATGAAAATGTATCTTATTTGTGTATCACTCAGCTGTAGATCCGCAAATCATCTCTGAATTAGTGCTGACACATCCTTTTAGAGGATGACTACTTTTGTTCCCCATGGTCCCTGTGTAGCACGGTCCCTGTGTAGAGCCACCGCCCAAAGCTCACTCCTGTGATAGACTACAATCTCAATACAATTAGTAAACTTAACATGAGATTGTAGTCCATCGCTGAAGTGAGCATGGAGCTGTGACTACTTAAAAACACACACAGGGACCATGGAGAACCAAAGTAGCCACCCTCCAGAAGGAAGGACAGTGTCAGCACCAATTCAGAGATGATTTGAGGATCTACAGCAGGGTGATGCACAAATAAATTACATTTTTATTAATAATTAGGGTACTTGAATGCATTTCTAAGATGTAAATTCTGAGTTTAGTTTCACTATAATGTATTTCAGCTGTATATTTGGCTGTACACCTGAAATAAATCTTTAAATCCTCGGAACGATTGTCATAGTCCAAAGAGTGAAAAACAAAACATTAAACCAGGATGAATGCGCTACTGGACCATGATTGCCTCCACTTTAATATACAGAGAATCCAAACCTTTATCTGGGGACACTTTTTATGGCCATAGAGCACTTGATATGTTAAAAAACATTTCACCTATAATCTAGCCATAGAAAAATTACATACCATTGAACCATTCCCTGCTTTGCGACCGCTTCCATGCACCTGCATTCTAAGGAATACAACACAATAATTTATACTTTATTCCTGTTTTGTGTGTTTGCCTATTATCACTATGTGATACTAGAATAAAAACATTTTCTCAGAAGAGGGTGGAGGTTCGATAAGTAAGTGTGTTCTGACACTTAGAATACTGGTTATGCGTAGGTGTAAGCTGAAACCACATTCATGGCCCTGTATATCATATGTTATGTTTACGATGCACTAACCTCAAAAATATTTTTACATTATTGTGCTTAGTGCAAGAGAATCTATACATGTTTTTTTTTAATGATTGAAAGAAAGAAAGAAATATATCAGGGAAGAGATAAACTCAAATACAAAGTCCCATGTTAAAAGCTGACTCACTAGGGGCTTTGCTATACAAGTGGATTATTAACACGTTACTGCCTGACTGATGGTAACTCTTTACAATTGGTGACTTATCACAGGATTTGCAATGAATAGCTATTAAGCTGATTTGCTACATTGACTTTACATATACGAGGAGCTTGTAGGTAATGTCAGTAATGCTTAGTTACAAAATCTGCAAAATCTTCTGTGTAAGTGAGAAATTCTCACTTACACAGAAGTAAGTTGAGAAATCGCCCATATAGTATGGCTTTAAAAGGACCAATATACAAGAAGAGATTGTGACATAGTATCAATAATTTTCTAATCAGGTATTCAAACCAATGATCACACCCAGAGACTGCCATTATAACTGGAAAAGTGGTTTATCCCATTGGGTATTCCCAGGCTGGAATGTCTATCAGGGCCATAATTTCCATAATGGCACTCAGGGGAAAAGCTCCCTTATCAACTCAGTTTTTAAAAACTACGTGACATGACCAGCCAATCAGTGGCACTTCTTGTACACCGCGGTGCAGTGCTGGCCAAAATAACCTAGAACTGCTTTAATTTAAGTTCATATGAGGTTTGAATTGTGTACATTAGTTTATCACACGGGTGCTTAGGGTAAGGGGTAGCATGAAGCCTTAAAGTGCACCCACTACTTCCCCTCTCAGTCTTACACTCACCTGTCCTCAGTTCAGCAAGATATTGACTGTACAGCTCACTCACCCGTGCCAGTCAGCCATGTTGTCCCATATACTGTATTTGCTGTACACTATTCACTGAATCCAATTTTGCATTCATACAGTTACTTTAAGGTTAACAAACACAATTTTTTTTTATTATTGGCCTTCTCTGGTCACCTCTGTACTTTTGTGGTTAAATGTACAAACCATCTCTTCTTTCTCTTGTTTGTAAAATGTAAAAGTAAGTAGGAGTTTAAAGCAGATCTGCATGCTTCCTTCCACAGTGCATTCTAGATCTAGGCTTTACTAAAATAATTGCATTGTACAAAGGGCAGGACTTATACAATAGGCTCTCTCATTCAAGTGTGCCCAGGTCAACATAATGTCTTAAAGTGGCACAGTGCATGCATGCTTGGTACTGCTGTTGGCATCAAATGGTCTATATAATCCTAAGTGTGACACGGACAGATTGATGCGTGGTCCATGTCTAGCTCCTAATTACCTGCAACCAGACCTGCTTTATCTGCCTGCCCATGTATGACCTGCCTTCTGACATGCCTCTGGATCTCTGCCTTACCTATTGTGACCTCAGCCTGCCTATTGAATTTTAATTTCTGCCTTGTACCCCACTGCCCAGCTGTTACCAACTTTGGCTTGATACACCTGACTGCTTCTGTTTATTGATTTAGTACACTGCTGTTAAGCTGTTACTGACCTCGGCTTGTGTCTTGGCCATATTCCTAAAATCAATGCAGATGCCATTTGCCCACCATACCATACAATGATACAACCAAGGTAAAAAGAGTGGTGCTCGTAGTGATAACAACAGATGGTGTCGTGTATGATCTCAGAATAATAGAAAATAAATCACCATCACTCAGGATGCAAGCATAATCTTATTAGGGTCCTTCACTGTGTTGCCGTCAGGAAGGGATCCTATGCGCCCCCCGAAACATTGGCATTATTACCTATGTGATATATTGATAATAAAAAGATTTATGTCTCCTGCTCAGGTACCTCGGTGGTCCTGTGTTGGAACCCTTTATGCATTCTACAGCAATCTGATCCACACAACTGACTACCGCACAGATCCAGTGCAGCCTGCAACACCGCCACTTGGGTGTTGGACGAAAGGTGCAAGAAAAGCTCCCTTATCAACTCAGTCTTTACCAGGTACATGACATGACCAGCCAATCGGTGGCACTTCTTGTACACCTCAGTACAGCGCTTGCTAAAATAACCTTAGAACTGTTTTAATTTAAGTTCACATGAGGTTTGATTTGTGTACATTAGTTTACAGTGAAGAAATGGGTGGGAAATAGGCTAGCTTACTAATTGCATCTATATCTGCTTTAAGATAGCTGAATCCACATATAAATATTTAAAAAGACTGCAGATTCCCTTTCAAGTATATACAAGACAAATAGTTTAGAAAAAAAAAACTGGGGTCACATGCACTGCATGAAAGTTTTTATTTTCCTTTTCTTTATAGAAAATAGGAGCTATGGATAAACTAAGAAATTATTTGAAAAACAAAAACTCAATGTCAAATGGCAAATATAACAAAAGGACCCTTCCACCTACTGCCAATGTATTTTAAATCTAATTGAAGACAAACACACAGTGCATTATGAAATTTTGCAGCTGGGTAAGCAGTGATGAAATATCCATTGATCCAGTCTGCTTTATTAGTTGTGAGAGATTTAAGTTGATATGACAGTAGGAAGTCTCTTGTGGCAAGCAATCAAATAATTTTGAGCCCAAAGTGTATATAATCATTGTAATTTTTCTCTTTGAGATTTGTCACATGAACAGAACAGCTGGGGTCCCAGAAAACAGTTTAAATTGAAGGTTTCCTTGATGCATACAGTTCAGGAAACACATTTGTCCTTAAATGCATTGTGGAAAATAAGACATAAACACAGATGAAAACCGATAAAAAATAAAAATGGAATGCTGATTTTTGGATGTTCTGAATTGTAGAAAATAAAAGACAGGTTCTGAAGCATAATACATTTAATAGTTTGTGATATAGATGTCATTGCTATGGAATATAATAAAGCTGCAGGTGTTTAAAATGTTACCCACATAAAACCCAGAACAAGTATGCTGATAACGACTCCTGACTTCCTGACGTACTTGATCTTTACATTTTTCCCAAGTCAGCGGTAGCACCCCCGTACTCCAGAGTAGATGAGGAGGACCCCTGGAAGGCTTATCGGGTTAGCATTTCAAATGTCAGGGCAGAATCCTTGACCCTTTGTGGGGTGAAAAGAATTGTGTGCCAATCACTTTAGAAAAATGAAAGGGGTTTATTTGTCTCAATAAACTCCAGGAGAGAGGGCTACTGCACAGAATACCTCCCAAAAAAGGGAAAAATGGCTCAGGCCTTCCAATTGCACTCAATAAAGGTTTATTGGCCTTTAAGCTGAGACTACCAATTTGTATTTTCAGACTGTTGAAATCACCACCATGCTGCACAAATACCTCTAGTATAAGCAGCCAGAACTTCCTGCAATATCCACTCGCAGCAGCTTGTACCCAACTCTCTAGGACTTTCAGCAGGGAAGTCTCTTCTCAAGATGTTCCACACAGGAGCCATCTTCCTACTCTGCTGTCTCTATATGTACCTTCCAGCAATCCTATCAGCATGACCCTCCACAGGAAGCAGGCATTCTCTTGTGAGCCCAGGACAGCTCGGTGATGTGCCCAGGCTGGGGGGGGCGGGGGGCCTTGACACCAAGGGCTCACAAGAAATGAGTTGAATGATGCTGGGAATTATTCAGAAAGGACTGGAAGATCTATGCAGAGCTGTAAATTGGCAGAAAAATGCAGCATTTTTTATCAGACTTTATTTTATTTGATAACCCCTTGGGCAATAATGACTTTCCTTTTCTCCGGGATATGAAGTTGAGCATTATTATTATACAGGATTTATATAGCATCAACAGTTTGATCAGTGCATTTCAATATAAGGAAGACATTACAGTTACAATACAAATCAAGACAAGATGGTAAAAAGGGCTCTGCTCATGAGCGTTTACAATCTAAAGGGAGTGGCAAGTGATACAAGAGGTGGTATTAAAGGGAAAATTAAATTCTACCAGTTTAGCCTGTAATGTCCCCTTGTCCTTGCAAGAGGTTGAAAATTCTTTTCTGTTTTATTTTCAGCCTCTAAATTCTTCAACCTGCTTGACGCAATCCCAGTTTTCCATTTCTATTCTTAGTACTTAATCTATGCTGAGGATAACATATTTAGCAGAACAGTGAGGAAGTCTAGTAAGAACATGGTCTGCTCATAAGGTGAAGCCATGCTGTTGGTAATTGAGAGATTTCTGCAAACTTTTAACATTTTGGAGAAATGCAGAAGAATGAGAAAGGCAAAATTAAGGTGTGTTATTGTTTTGTTTTTTAAGTGGCTCCTGAGGATTAAAAAGTTGCTTTCAACTAATTTGGACCTGTTCTTGTGCCAACAAATGCCCATCATTAGCCTAATTTTTATCTTTTTTTTAATGGTAACTAGTGTGCATCTAAAGCACCCCACAATCACACACTATCTCTATAGCCTTTAGTAAAAGCTAGGCATTTATTCACCTCCCAAAAAATACTACAATCAAAGGCAGGTCTAAAATGAGAGGCCTTGATACTGCAAGTGGCGGTATTACAGGATGAGCAGGTCCAGCAGAACATAGTGGTGGTAGGGCCACACAAACTGGAAGTAGGGCACATGTGCCTTTTTTTTTTTTCTAGAGAACACATAATATTGAAGGATGGTATGCACTATAGAAGAGTCATTGTAAAAGCTTGTCAGTAATTGCATCTATAATTAATCTTTTTGGTTGAAAATTCCTTTTCTGTTTAATTTTCAGCCTCTAAATACCTCAACCTACTTGATGCAAAGTGGTTGACTATTACAGTCACAGCACACCCAACAGATAGTTGACTGGCTGACAAAAGCGTCTACATCTTCATCCTCCAGGGGGATAGTAGCCTGTTGTCTGCCAGCGGTAGTAATGTGCTCTCTGCCCCCTTCTCCTCTCTGAGGCTAACTCGTTTTGCACTTTGTCATGCTTCCTCATGTCAGTTCCTCCAGAAAAGTCAGCACAGCAGTGCTTTAGCTCTCTCACTGCAGATATAAGGCCATGAGGCTGTAGGTACAGAGGTGCCTAGGCACCCTCACATGCCAGAAAGTGCACTGCTATTTTTTAGGAGGACTTTTATACAAAATGCAGATTTTCCGAGGGTATTGGTTAGGCACAATTAATGTTTGTAAATGTTCCCTATAACATATCAAACCAATCTCTGTTTGAGCTCAGTTTCAGTTCTTCTTTCCCCTAACCCTAATCCTCACCCTAAAGGGAGTCTTTACACTTGCTCTTAATTTCCACTGAACACTTTCAAACAAAATGCACTTTTTAAAATTGCAATTATTTATGATACACGCTGGGGTTAACATCTACTTTCAGTGTAGATCCACTTCAATAAATGTAATGAAATGGAGAGCAAATACATTTCTGCAGAAGACAGAATATTGAAGGATGGTATGCACTATAGCAGAGTCATTGTAAAAGCTTGTCAGTAATTGCATCTATAATTGATCCTTTTTGGAGTAGTTAGATGTAGCTGGTAAAAGTTGGCACTGCTGCATTACAATGATTTGCTCTGTGTAAATTCAATTTATAAAAACATAATACTTTATCAGGGAGAACCAAGCAATACACTTAACCTAAAGGAATCACATTATAGTGGGAATATCGTGACTCTAGCTTATTGAATTACTGCCATGATAAAATCTGATTTTACTGCTATCTTTATGCTAACAAATACAAGTTAGCAAGTTTACATTTCTAAGTGAACTGTCAGGTTTCAATAGAGTGTATTTAAAGCCCAGGCTCGGAACCCTCTATCCCCTTTCCCCCCTTGAGGCCACCATTAGCTGTATTGTGTGCTTGTTTTTTAAATCTTCTGGCCAGCCACTTAAAATTTTGGGTCGATTTTCCCCTTTGCTCATCTCAAAGTGGTAGGCGGTCCTGGATGATTCAGAGAGCTGCACTGACGGGATGACAATAGCACTGTTCTCTGCTTCAATTCACCTTGAATGCAGGGAGCTATGGTGAAGGACCATGACACCTTACACTCACAATCTTTCTTCAGTCTTCTGGTTTGAATGACACCGGGGAGTAGCACGGCCCCCCTGGGACCCTGCAGATAACAGGGTCTCAGGGGGGCTTTGCAGGATCTGTGGCTGGCTCTGCAGGCTGCAGAGCCCCCTTGAGACTCTGCAGAGCCCACCATAGACCTTACAGAGCCCACCACAGATCCTGCA
Source organism: Nanorana parkeri (assembly GCF_000935625.1). Taxonomy (NCBI): domain Eukaryota; kingdom Metazoa; phylum Chordata; class Amphibia; order Anura; family Dicroglossidae; genus Nanorana; species Nanorana parkeri. Next base: position 51,867 of record NW_017306566.1, read on the forward strand.
AAGCCCCTCTGAGACCCTGCAGACCTCAGGGACTCAGGGGGCTTTGCAGGATCTGTGGCGGGCTCTGCAGGTTTCAGAACCCCCTTGAGACTCTGCAGAGCCCACCATAGACCTTACAGAGCCCACCACAGATCCTGCAAAGCCCCTCTGAGACCCTGCAGACCTCAGGGACTCAGGGGGCTTTGCAGGATCTGTGGCGGGCTCTGCAGGTTTCAGAACCCCCTTGAGACTCTGCAGAGCCCACCATAGACCTTACAGAGCCCACCACAGATCCTGCAAAGCCCCTCTGAGACCCTGCAGACCTCAGGGACTCAGGGGGCTTTGCAGGATCTGTGGCGGGCTCTGCAGGTTTCAGAACCCCCTTGAGACTCTGCAGAGCCCACCATAGACCTTACAGAGCCCACCACAGATCCTGCAAAGCCCCTCTGAGACCCTGCAGACCTCAGGGACTCAGGGGGCTTTGCAGGATCTGTGGCGGGCTCTGCAGGTTTCAGAACCCCCTTGAGACTCTGCAGAGCCCACCATAGACCTTACAGAGCCCACCACAGATCCTGCAAAGCCCCACTCAGACCCTGTGGTCTGCAGGGTCTCAGAGGGGCTTTGCAGGATCTGTGGCGGGCTCTGCAGGTTGCAGAACCCCCTTGAGACTCTGCAGAGCCCACTACAGATAGAAGTAGATAGAAGAGGTTTGGCCGAGAAGGCTGTACTGCACCCACAGCATTTTCCTATACACATAGTAAATTGCCCCAATCACCGGACCACTGGTGCTGCGGACACTTCCGGGTCCCGACTGGACTCCCATCTGACGCCCGACTGGCACTTCTGGCCGCGGCCTCCTCTGCACGCGACTGTCACTTCGGTATATGGCTTCCTCCGTACCGCCCCCTTCTCCTGCTCCTCCTCCTCGCCTCTGCCTCCGCCTCCTCCTCATTTAGGCAGCCGAGGCTGCTGAGTTCTGAGCAGCCCGGCTTGCTTGACTGAAAAGTGCCGCCCAAGGAACGCGCCTTGTTTGCCTCGCGGCAGATCAGCCCCTGCCTCTAGTCACATGTGCCAGAAATCCAGGAAGTGAAATGAGAGCTAGTAAGCTGCCCTTAGTAAACATGGCCACTGTCAGAAGACTGGGGAAGAAAAGAAAAATAAGGTATGCAAAGAATAAAATTCCGGCAATTATCTAGAAATATGTGTTTGTAGATTGTCATTACTAAACATTTCTAAAGGTGTGTTTGGTGTTATTTTAAAGAAATGGGGAAAGTTCCTATTTAAGTTCTTGTTTTTGTCTGGGTGCAAAAAAAAAAGTTATACCCACCCGAACCTTGGAGCCGCCTTGCTCTTAGCTTGGTGCCTGGAGCTTCTCTCCGGCTCCGCTGCAGCGATCTAAGGACCCTTGAGTCATCATGTTCTATACACATTGTATAGGGTGTGAGGCCGCCGAGGAACATACCATTGCTGCAGCGGAGGGGGGAGACCGGATTCAGGGACCAGAGTAGCAGCTAGTTGGCTCTGAGGTTCAAGTGAGTACAACTTTTTTAATTAGCACCTAGAGAAAAATGAACACTTAACCCTTGCAGTGCGGGGGTAGCCCCACTGCAAGGGTTAACCAAAGTTCTGCTTCAAATACATGGAAGAAATACATACACACTGTTTTACCGGCTGGGATATGTATTTCTGTCCATCCAATTCTACAATTACATAGCCTTGACACAGCCATGTCTAGCAGGCCAGGGGACCTCATTTTAGTGTACCGCAGTTAGGTAGCACTTACAGGCAGGGCCACAGTCAGGGGGGTACCGCCGATAGTCATGTAAGGGGCCCAGGCAGCCTTAGGGGCCCTTAAATTAGTTTTCTGGAAGAAATTAGTTAGCGGTACTCTGTACGCATTTTCGTTTGTGGACGAATTTTCATTGCAGCAGCAAAGTGACAATTAAAAAAAAATTCACTTTGCTGCAATGAAACGAACGATACGAACATGAAACGGAAATGAACATTCGTACAGACTACCGCTAACAAATTACGTCCAAAGCCCGAAAAACGAAATAACGCTAAAATCCGAATCAAAACGAGATGAAACTAAACATTTTTTTTTGCCGGTGCACATGTCTAGTGTCACGAAGCCCTGCGTCCAGCGGGTCACGAAACCTTGAGTCCAGCAGGTAATGTGATTGTGGGGGGACATTAGAGTGTAAGCTCCACTGTACAGAGACTGATGTGACTGTGGGGGGGGGGGCATTAGAGGGTAAGCTCATATGTACAGAGACTGATGGGATCGGGGCAACAACTAATCGACTAAGTTGATTAACATTGATGATGGAAAATGTTGTCAATGTTTTCCATCATCGATTAGTCGGCTTTCGATTAGTTGTCACTGTTTGCGGCTCCACACCCATTGCACGCTTCGAGCCGCACCTCCTCCCCGCCTCTCCCAGCTCTGAGCTCTCTCCCGCCGCTGCCCACCAAGATGATCACGTCAAATCAGCTATAGAGGACCACAAATCTCAGCAATACATTGAACACTGTATGTAGTATTGCTGGGATTTGTAGTCCTCTATAGCTGGTGCCATTCTGCCTTGATTGCTGTATAATTTTACATTTCACTGTATTGCACAACACACTTTTTTTTTTGCTTCCACCGTTCCAAGTTTGAGTGATGTGATTGGCTCAGTTTTCTCTGTACAGCACTGCGGTATATGTCAGAGCTATATACATGTAAAATCATAGTGTGTGATTGTGGGGGGACATTAGAGTGTAGGCTTCTCTGTACAGCACAGCAGCAGTAACAGCAGTATATATATGTCAGAGCTATATAAATGTATAATAATAACAGTGTGACTGCCTCAGCGTGGCGGCAGTGCAGGGGGGACCGGGCGGTGCGGGGGCCCGGCCTACAGCCGTGTAATTTCTGAAGGCTGCCCTGCTTACAGGTCTACTTCCTCCTCCTGCCTGTGACTAGACAGAGAAAAAGAATCACTGATTCACCCAGCTCTCTCATCCTATCACCTTGCTCCTTGTTAGCATATGCAGGACATCTGACTATCTTCTAGTACTGCTTCGCTCTTTCCTAGCCTGATTTCAAGATGGTAATACCAGATCAAAATCAGGAAATTAGCATTTAAAACATATATTTCGAGGTGCATCTATAAATACAGTATCCCCTCCTGGAGTTCAGAGTCAAAGAACTTCTATTAATTGTCAGTATTCTGAGTTGAGTGTATTCCTGTGTGTTTTTGTTTTGTGTGGGAATAACTTGTTCTTGTCATGTAGCTGTTTTCATAACAGATCCCCTTTATTTCAGAAATATAATTGTATTGTATAATTGTATTAAAAATAAGTTATTGCAGTTAATATAACAGAGCATGTGATGCATCACTTTGTTATTTTGGCATGGTGCTGCTGGTGGCTGTGTGAGTAGGTGTAGAGAAGCACACTTTAATGATGCAGCACCGAGAGTTTCCAGCTTTCGAGAAAGAGTTTCCAGTGCTTACTCAGGCTGCCCTCCTACAGTCCACACACATTATTCCCTAGCACATGGTATGCTGCAAAAAAAACAAACTTGACAGCGGGCTTTATGCCATGCTAACAGATGGAGCAGAATGTATATCCAGAGAGCGCTCCATAAGGATATAAGGACATAGAACAATCCTCTTCTATGTGGGAGACAACAATCTGAAAGCTAGCTTGCTAAATAATTATTTTGGAAAATAGGGCTTTTGTTTTCAAAGTCACCCCCAAAGTGCTATCAGGACTGTCAGTTCCTGTTTAATGTTAGTGGTAGGTAATTTGTGTCAAGGAGACTCTGACCTAAAGGGCGACACCAAGTAACAAATACATTTGAACAGTGAACTTGTTATATGAATGGTGGATGTAATTGTATCAGGTGATCTAGGATTATTATTATTATACAGGATTTATATAGCGCCAACAGTTTGCGCAGCGCTTCACAATATAAGGAAGACATTACAATCACAATACAATTCAAGACAAGATGGTAAGGAGGGCCCTGCCCGTGAGGGCCTGCAATCTAAAAGGGAGGGGGGAGTGATACATGAGGAGGTAGCTGTGTGGGGATGAATTGTTTAAGAAAGTAATAGTTCAGTGGTTAGGTTGAGGTGGGATAAGCTTCCCTTGAGGCTGCACATGACTGATGGATAAACATACAGACTGCGTGACATGGATTACGCATATGACGCATTTTCAATAACAAGTCATAATAACTATAAATACCATAAATAATAACTTAAAAGGAAAACTATGAGGTGAGTGATTTACACTCATCCTTATAGTTAAAGCTGACCTGTGGAAAAGAAGCTGTCACAGGTCGGCTCTATTGATCGGGAAGTGAGTGAACACATACTGTTGCTCGCTCACTTCCCGATCATCTCCCAGCAGTGAGCGGTGACTGTCAGTCACCGCTCCCCGCAGGGATTCCCCCCTCTCCGATCCTCCAAAGCTGATTGGAGAAATGTACGGGGGAGGGGCACAGCTGGATCTGCCTCTAGATGGGCAGAGCCCGTTGCCGCTCACGTAGCTGGGTGGTTCTGGACAGTATTATTGGGATCCGTCCCGGCTGCGGCGCTCTCAGTAATAGCTTGCGATATACTAAGCTTTGGGTCACGGGAGGAGGTTAGTATATGTCCTCCCGTGACCCTAAATAGAACTATGGAGAAAAACACTTAGCCCATAGTTCTCTTATAAAGGTTAGATTCACAGCTATGCACATGCATTGTAATCCACACAGCAAATAGCATACCTGGCTATCAGTGCACCAGAATGCATACACAAGAAAACATCATGTGTGTGTCATGTGTTGCAGCATTTAAATAAAATGGCCTATTGGAAATGAATAGCTGCATGTATTACAACACACATTACTGCATCAAGCAATTGGCATCAATGTGCATGTATAGGAGTGAATAAGCGGTTAAAGTTTTGAATACTTCTGTGCCAGGGATCTGTCCAAGATGCAGCACTCTCAGTAATAGCTTGTGATATACTGAGCTTTGGGTCACGGGAGGAGGTTAGTATATTTCCTCATATGACCCTAAAGAGAACTATGGGAAAAAACACTTACCACAGAATTTCTCTTTGAATGACTGTTGCTATGAGAAGGGTTCTCTGCTGTCCACTAGCCAAAATAAGGTTTTATTTAATCTACCCCATGTCCCCAGCTGTACCCCACACTGCCTCAAAAACAGTTCCAGCATTAACCATTCCCAGCTTTCCCAGGAGGCCAAGCCCCCCATCAACAAAGTGACAGTAATGGTAAGCACCATGCCACCAGATGGCTCCTCTCATCTTTTCCAGACCCCCAAAGACCCCCTAACTTGCCAAGCTGCCTTGACAAACACATATATAAAGAACAAACCAACAGCAACCTTGCATAAGTGGTGGGCAGGTGGGACAACCTGCTTCCTCCGGCAACTTTCCAGAAGGGCTCCGAACTGACTCTGCAGCTGTTTCCTATATGGCTCCTCCCTACCATGTGACCCTTGCCTCCAATCAAGTAAGGTCTGCTATTCCCTGCAAATCTTTAATCCTTTCCCCAGAGACCATTCCTCCCCACAGTCATGTAGACACTCCACCTAATATCTCCAGGTCTGTCTGTACCCTTCGTACTTCTGTTCCCATACTGGTTTTATTCTTGGTAACTCCTATTTAAAGCATTGAAAGGGGGGCTTGTTATGACAACACACTTACTTCTTCATATTGACCATATTAGTAAGGAGTAATAAACGCTCTGCCCTTCTATAATATGTAGGGTAACCTACTGCATAGGAGTGACACACATTGCTAACATCCCCAAAAACTGGTGGCATGATGATACCTATGACTTTTAGCCTGGATTCACTTGAGTGGCAATAAGAGGGATTTAAATACAGTGTGGGCGGGAAGGGGGGGCAAAACGCATAGACGACTGGACCCAACACACGTTGATACGATACATAAGATGAATGCTATGACTAAGAAATATGTTGTTATTGTATTTATGAGGACATTGATGATAAATATATTTGTAAGATGACTTGTGTGGTCCAGGGGGGTGAAAGAAAAAGTAAAGAGAAAAAAACAAATGATATACATTTTATATGAAGGAGTTCTAGCAGTATATATTTGAGATAAAATGAAACAGCAGGCTAAATACAGTCAGAATTCAGGCCCAATTCAAATTTTAGAACACAAAATACATGCAAGTTTAAGCTGCTTCCCTGAAAGGATAGTTCTAGTTCCAATGCCAACTAGAGAGGCAAAGCAGCATGGGAATGTATGATTGGGTAAATAAACACTGAACACTAATACAGTTATATGACTATTTTTCAATTCCTGCTTCCACTGACACCAACAAATGGGAATCATATACTCTCACCGGGCACCAATATTGGCACTTATTTTATTCCCATTTACAATACTGTAAGTTTATTTTCGTCCCACTGACATCAACTAGCAGATGGGCCAAGTCTAGAGTTTCCTGGAAGCCGTTTTTACACAAGTCTTTTACTAGGATTAGTATGACTGTGTCCATCTTATGACCTGGGCTTTTCCCTGTCTTCATTTGTCCTGGGTGTTTAATTCAGCCAAAATGGGATATAGCAGAATTGTTGATTTAGATGTAGCCCTTTACTTGACATGTGGATTTAAATGTGGTCCTGGTCCGTTTTAGTTGATCACCACTGATATACGTAGAAGGGGCAGCCATATTTTCTTTTCTCATTATACACCCTGATGCTGCTTTCCCTTTTGCATTGCTAGAAAATGGTTGTGTTTTACAGCTTCTCCACACATGCTTGAAAAATAGACACATACAGGGTTTTTCACAAAAGGGTGAAGACAGGAGTAGTGAACAATCTAGGACAACATAGCTGATTTGGAATCATTCTCCAATTCAGCCCACTTACCAGTTCAGCTATGTTGTCCTAGATGTTTCACTTATCCTGCCTTCTCCACACTCTTCACCATTTTGTGAATAACCCTGATAGAGTTATCATAAAGACAAATGATTGTCACTGGAAATCGTAGTCAGTGGTGAGTATAGTGGAAATTGGTCCTTCAGTCTTCCCTGCTTAGTGATTTAACATTCTTTGCTAGTTATGACCGTGTACCCCCTTTTACTCAATGGCTGTGACTTCCAGTCTGCATCATTGCTGCAGCCTTGTGATGAGAGGAGGAAAGGCTGCAGCTTCAAAGTGCCCCATATTCATAGAATCATAAAGTGAAATATTCTGTTATGCTCTGAAACTTGCTATCTGCTAGTTTTTCTAAAACGATAATGGGTTTATATTATGTTACAATAAATGCTGCTAGGTGGACCTCCTCTTTAAAGAGTTCCGTAATTACATTTCAGAATAAAGTTTCTTCCAAGTTTTCATATCTCAGCACTAATACAATGTTCTTCATTTTATCTGCTCAATAAAACCTGAGAGGGAATGTTGCAGAGTGATTTATTGCATATGTCATACGTTCTAGGTATGAATTATTTAGGACCCTTTATGGAATATTGCGTGTGCCAGCTTGCTCACAGTGTGAAAAGCTGAATAGATGAATAATAGTTTTGCTATTAAACAGCATGTTTGATGTCACAGTACAACATCTGCTAGTTAAACTACAAAAGTTAAAATGTTCCTGTCATTCAAATAGGAACATTTTGTTTTAAATATCCATTGGTTTCTGATGATCTATTTTGATGTCGCCAGCAATAATGTACAATAAAGAACCTGCTGCTGTGTGCAACAAATAACAGATCATTGTAGGATATATTATCTGTCCTGAAAGTGATAAAAGTTATCATTTTTCTGTAGCTGGTTAAATGAAGCCCATGAAAGCTACACATGGCTTCAATATAGCAGATTCTTATTAGAAAGCGAGGACTAGTCTCATTTTAGTTTAGCAGTCATAAAGGAAAATTCCACTCTATTGGAAAAGCAGAATATTATTTTAAAGAGAGGTGCTGTTAGAGTCAGTAAATCTAAGCAGTATAAGAACCAAACATTTTTGGAAAGAGAACAATGTTATAACTGTGTGAA
>NW_017306566.1:60006-127912 GCF_000935625.1 Nanorana parkeri
AACTCAGGCCATGCCCTGACTAACAGGGTGCCCCCCTAATGATTCCTCAGAATTCAGTATTCTGTCAGCAGTCATCCTTTTTACCCAGCAGCAGGCTCCCAAAGCAGAGAGAGCCCTGGGCATACATTGACTTGTATACTGACATATATAAAAAGGCCTCTGCGCAGCTGTGAATCATAATTAAGTCAGGCTACCGGGTACGATGCAAACTTAGAAATGGAGACTCATTCCCATCCAAAGCTCCAAAAAGCCTCCAGGCTCCAGAAAAGAGGTTTAGAAAACAAGTTTGTTTTTTCCATATCAGTCATCAACCCTGCATCCTTTAGTCATGTGTACCTGAGAAATCTAGGGGCCATCTTTGAATAGCTGCAGTCTATTCCATTAGAGGTGTTATGACCCTCTGTCAATGCTGTAGTCCAAACATCAAGCTTGTTTCAATCCTATTGCACATTTGTTTTTAGATTGGCTGTTTATCCAGACTAACAAATGAAACCTGAAATTGCCTGGACCTCCTGTAGGCTGGAACCTAAGTCAAGAGAAAAAAATGGCAAAATCATCTAGATATGGTGAAGCATATGATTTGTGGGCTTAAAAATGTGGACCATCATTTTTTGAAATGAGGCTGGGGCCCCATGTAAGCCAAAAGGGAAGACCATGTAGTTGTACAGCTCATCTAGTGTCAGAAATGCTGTCTTTTTCTGTGCCCTGTCTGTTAGAAGAATCTGCCAATACTGTTTAGTAAGATTGAGGGTATAGATGTACCTGGCAGGGCCAAACCTTTCTATCAACTCATCCACCCAGGGCATGGGATAAGCTTTGTCTTGGATATTTAATTTAGTTCCCTAAAGTTGTTGCAGAACCCCAGGCTGCCAATAGCTTAGTGATGAGCATATGGGACTTGACCACTTGCTGTTAGACTCCTCTATGTTTTTCAATAAGTATGGTAAGAGGAAGTCCCAGTCTTTTCCATCCTTATAAACTACTTTTTTTAGCACATATTTTAGGATTCTATTGAACCGTTCTACCAGCCCATCAGTTTGGGGGTGGCACACTTAGGTGTGTAGGTGATGAGTTTCTTTGGACTACCAAACTGTCCCTAGGAATACCGGTATGGGACAATATGTGGAACAGCTCTTTCGCTATAACCTTAGAGAATGGGTTTCTTAGAGGGATTGCTTCTGAATACCAGGTGGTATTGTCAAGTACTACCAATATGTGCTGCTGCCCCCTAGTGGACTTTGGCAGTGAGTTGACCAAGATCCATAGCAACACTATTAAAAGAAACTTCAATTATGGGCAATCTTTCCAGCGGACTTGAAAAATTTAGTTTTTCAAAAAGAATTACCCTGGCCAAGGTTGTGTGGAAGAGGCATGGGGACAAGTTGCTTTTTTGCGGGGGGTCCTTCTGGCAAAGCACCCTCCCCATGCCGAGGTCATGTGGCTTGGTATAGTGCGGGGGTGGCGCACACTCATCCAATTCCAGCTTTCCTGCTTTGCAAGGCTGCTGCTTGGATCAAGGGTCTGGTATGGGATTTTAGAGGGGCGTTGTTTTTTTTTTGTGTTCATGCCCCCCCTAAAATTCCTACCAGACCTATTGGGTCTGGTATGAATCGGGGAGGGGATTCTATGCAGTTTTTTTTATATATATATTTATATGTTTAACAACAAAAGCTCATCCCGAATGACAATTTAGATGTTTTTATATTCATAATTTTTTCATTTGGAAATACAAACACATCCAAATGTTCGAATTTCCGAAAATTCATATCAATTTCAATTCGGAACGAAACAAATTGCACGTGTCTAGTTATAGTTCCGGGCAGCTACTAACCATTAATGCTTGGGGGTTTTGTTACCGCCAGCCACTAATCCCCAATGCTGGGGGTTTATTCTTACAGCCAGCTAATGACCACCATTACTTCTGATCAATTCTGTGCAGTCTCACCACCATTACTTCTGTTTATTGTCTAAACAGTTGGTGGTTGCTAAGTACTCGCTGACTATTTTATGAAGTTCTGCACAGAAAGCCTGTGATTCTGCCCTTCTGCCCTTCCTTCTACACCAGTAAAGTTTTTGTCACACTTGCTGTTCACAAATGATGGCTTTGGGACAGAGAACACTGTAAACAGTGGATCTTCACAATGTGCTGGTAATGCTAACACCCATGCAAAATTTCTCAAGCCAAAATGGTTCAAACATAGCCCCCATCTAGACAAAAAAAAAAACCGATAACATAACTTATTTCAGACAAACAATTCTTCCACGGGCAAATTTGTATTAAACTATAGCGATTGTTAATGGATTTTTAGTAAAACGTGATGTTGGTCTTTCTTTTTAGCACAAAGAATAAGTCAAAGAAAAAACAGATTTAACAAAAAGAGTACATTTGTGTTATTTTGCACAGCAGATAAAACAGGTGAGTAGGATTTATAGCTGAACTCCCAGACAATGCTCCTGCCCAGTGATGTCAAAGCTGATCAAAAAACTGCGTTGTAAGTTAACTGACCTGCACTGGCTGTCGCCAGGACGTTGCCCCATGCCTGAGAGCCAATACTCAGCTGTTTGAAATTATTTACACTGGTTACACTGTAATATCCTTTGACTTCAGGAATTATAAATTCAGTCTTCAATATCGGACAGCTAGTGTTCCTTTAAGTAAATATCTTGGCTCTGAGTTTTCATATTATGCCATGATGACTATTCAGTTGCTTCTCTAGTTTTCATTAACTTCTCAAGCACTTGCTCAGCAAAACAAAAGTGCAGGTGTATAAGCCCCAAGCCATTTTGGACACTGGCAGATTTTCAACATAGATTAAGCGCCATAAAAGGATCTCTCCTCAATAAATGCTATGTTTAACCTCTGCCAAAAAAATGCAAAAGATACAATTTAGTTTGTGCCAAGGACTTTTTTCTTTTATTAAAGGCACAAAATAGATTCTAATTACAATGAAAGGTATTTTAAAATATGAAAATGTACAAAATATATTGAGTGAGGGCATCATTGCTTATTGATGAGAAGCGTTGTTTTCAAGGCAATGTAGCAAAGACACTGCTTATTCATTCAATACAATGCAGCAATTTTTGCAGCATCTCTGCTTGTTTTGATAATTACATAGAAACTCAAGGTTTACAAATTCAACACACAAAAAAGCTTTTATATTGTGACTACCATGCATTTAGTGATATCCCAGGGCTGTAGACAGCCTGGCTGGATTTGTAGCAGCAAGTACATGGTTAATTCCCAGGTGTTTGACCTTGTCTGTGCCCCTGGGCGGAGTGGGACTCTGTTATATTGTGGGACAGCCAATAGGTGACACTGTAATGTGTGTACAGTGCAGCAGACAGTTACTGGGCTTCTTGCAGCCAGTGGGGCCTGCTGACAAAGTGTACATATATTGGTGGGGGGGCCATGTGCTAGCTCTCTCGCCTGGACCAGCCATGGATTAGGGCTGGGTCTTGTTCAGCCTGCCCCCAGGCTAGGCCAAGGCCTGGGGGTGGGGATTGGCTGAGCTTCTGAGGGAGAGGTTTCCTTGGAGGCTTCCAACTTGGAGAATGCCTGAAAGATGGAAGAACCAGGACCAGTGCGGGCTCTTGAACTGCCTTGGCTTTATGTGGACTTCAGAGCGGGGTCGGTGTTCTTTCATGGATTGTGGACGTGTATTCCCTTGAAGATAAGATCTGGTGAGTCTGGAGCTAAGGAGGCCTGTGCACCTAGACCCTATACCCTCTCTCCCACAGAGTATGTTCAATAAACTGTTCAAATCGCATCATAATACTGAAGTGGACATCAATTTGTGGGCGGTTAGTGCTAATGGGTGCGGCTGAAAATCAACCCCTAGACTGACTAGATGAGGACCGGGCAATCAGCGGCTCCCTGCGGGGAATTATCGCTACAATAACAACAATGATAGCGTGTTATTCTGTTCAGCCAGTCTTTTGATCTACAGAGTTCTGTCAGGCAGCCTAGCAAGGCTGCTGACGTCACTACACACTACACAATATAAAATACACACCATCCCTACCCCCACCAACCTCACTCCCAAGCATTCACTAATTCTTTTATTTTTGGTCTTGTCCCTGCATGATGTCTCTACGCTGCTGCTGGAGTCTTTAGAAACTCTAAGGATCCCGCCAATGAACAGCAATGGAAAGTATCCATATCAGCATGCATGTGGTCGCCCAGAAAAGGAACCTCCTACTCTGCAGTCCAGTAGAGAGAAGACTTGTGGCACAGTGTGTAACTTGACCAAGGATTTAGTTGAGTATTTAGGGCATTTTGTTTATTATTTTTTTTAAATAAATTGCTACAGTAATAAGATAGAAGGGGGTATTATTTGTGGGGGACCTGGCCAGGTTGTGGGAACTCCCGTGATGGACTACAAAAACAATACAAATTAGTAAGTTAAACATGAGATTGTAGTCCATCATGGGAGTGAGCTTGGAGCTGTGACTACTTTACAACACACACAGGGACCATGGGGAACAAAAGTAGCCACCCTCCAGAAGGAAGGACAGTGTCAGCACCAATTCAGAGATGATTTGAGGATCTACGGCCGAGTGATACACAAATAAGACACCATTTTGTTAATAGTTAAGGTACTTAAATGCATTTTTAAGATTTAACTCCTGAGTTTAGTGTAATTTTAAATTTGGGGTGCTACATATATATTCTCTTTATTGACTACAGTCTTCATAGGAGCTCTGGTGGTCCTGTATTTACCCTATTGCCCCTGCATTTGCTCGAGGGAGGTTTTTACAGTTTGAATTTTGGCACAATTGGTCAATAAATACATACTTGAGGTATGTATGGTATTCCCTTTTCGTTATAATTTTCTTGGTACATTGGGTTTTTTTTCTTTTTTTTATAATGCCACTTTTGCATTTTTTATATAATTATTGTGGATGAAGCTCCAATAATTATTGTGGATGAAGCAGATCCTATAATATCTGCGATTTGCATTCCCACTGCATAATTAGCATCCCAACATGAAAATATATAAACTTGCAACACAATTGGGGGTTATTCACTAAAGAGCTGAAAGATCCAGCCATAGCTTCTCTCTCTTCGGCCGCCTCTGCCCTTCAGTTCAGTTGAACCGAAGGGCTGCTATATTGGCTATTCACAATAGCCCCTACTGCAGCCAAAGGCAGCCGAGCCGAAGCCATATGCTTTGACTGAGCCGAAAGTGACAGCTAAAGTATGGAGAACGGTCAGCCGAAGCCAACCGATCTCTACGCAAATGACAGATGGGGGGAGTCAGCCGTGAACTCATGGCCAGCTCCGCCCAGTTGTTATTCATTGGCCGGGACCTGCTCGAAGACTCTGGCAGGTGCTGACCACTAGGAAACAGTTGGGCGGAGCTAGCTGTCACTGCTAGCTCTGCCCAATTGCTTTTCTTTTGCCGGCATTTGTCAGATGCTTCATTATGTGGCTGGAGTCCGTCGCATGCAGTCGGGTCGGCATGCTGCGTTTCTTTATATATAATTTTTTTATCTTTTCATTCAAATATGTATATTTATTTTTGAATTTTCCCATTTTTTTAACATTTTAAAAAAATTTTGTAAACTTTTTTTTTTCATTATTTTCTCTTCGTTTCTACTCTGCTCAGTACCTCGGAGGTATCGAGCAGAATAGCCGAGCCGAATGCCGCCGAGAATAGGGATGAATGGCAGTCAGTGAGCTAACGGAGCTTCATCTCAGTTGATCCAGATGTTGACCGAAGGCAGCCAATGTACGGCTAATTTTAGCCGATGTACAGCTAAAATCAGCCGTACTAGACTGAAGTTCATAGCCGAACAGCATTCAGCTCACTTCACTTCGGCTGGGTTATTCACTCGGCTGCCTTCGGCAGCTTTGTGAATAACCCCTTATTGTCTTTATGGCACATCCAGTTCTTTGTATGTATTCAGCTGGTCAAGTTGTATATGGGATAATATATAGAGGTTTAGGCAATACAGGAGTACAAACCTTTTGTAATTTTAAATGTTATGTGTCTAATAACATTTTTATCAATTTGGGTGTATCTTGTTAACTTAAATGTCCAACTTATGAAGCTTTATACACATTTACAGATGTAGTTCCATAGCACATTACCAATAGGGATGAGCTTCGCGTTCGAGTCAAACCTATGTTCGACTCGAACATAGCATGTTCGAGCGTTCGCCGAACACCGAACATTATGGGATGTCCGCGGTCTGTTCGACCGCGGCACATCCCACAATGCACTGCGCCGTCCGAAGCGAGATTCAGTGCTGTTGGAGGTTTTGTCACAGACAAAAGAGTGCGTCTGTCCACAGACTCTGTAGACCGGCTGACATTTATTAAGATGAATCAGTCCTGGATCAGCAGCAGCTATCACTCCCCTGATGCTGATGTTACTGAACAGATCGGGTATCTCTGCATTCGAAACACTTCCTAGGCTGCCTACGCTGGTGGGAGATTATTATGCATTTTCAACTTAGATTCTCTGTGTTGTGCACCACCGACTGAGACACAATTTTTCCGCACTTGCATGTGACAGGTGTATACCATTTCAATATTTGACCGCAGGGTCCAACCCTGCACTCTTCTGGAATACCTCTGGAGGGTTACGGTTTTGAAGGCACTAGCTGGCACCAAAGGCCCAATATTTGGGTGCACTGACCGGTGTACCGGATGCATACCATTTTAATATTTGATCGCAGGGTCCAACCCTGCACTCTTCTGGAATACCTCTGGAGGGTTACGGTGTGAAGGCACTAGCTGGCACCAAAGGCCCATTTTTGAAGCACCTTTTGTTACTTTCATCCAAAGCCTGCAAAAGAGGCACCATAAGTTATCAAAAAAAATCACTAAACTTGTTCCGAGTGTCCCAAAATGTGTCCTCTTCATACAGGCTGTTGCCTTAAGCAGTTGTTTAATAGATTAAAGGAAAACCAATTACCTTCAATTGAAATGTCATTTGTTTTTCTTTTTAAATGTCACTTTTTGCTGCAGCAGTGCAGCAGGTTCTATACATCCTACAGATCCACCACTTCACAGGCAGGTTATGGGGACCCTCCAGGCACAATATTTGAAGGAATTTTTCATTTTTACTCTTACCCTGTAAATCATGTAAAAATCACTGTTCCTTTAAAAAATATTTTTGGGGGTTTTTTTTGTTTTAAATTTCATTGATTCCTGTCATTCAGGGCACTACCCGGATCCCCATACACTTTTTATGGCCAATAAATTGCATATAAGGCTTCAAAATGGGGACCTTTAATTTTCTGAGTTCTACCCCCATAGACTTGCATTGAGTTCTAAGTTCGAGTTAGAACTTTTTCCATATTCGAAAGTTTGAGTTAGAACCGAACACGGGGGTGTTCGGCTCATCACTAATTACCAACTGTTGAATCCTATATCACATTCAACTAAATGAAGCAAGTAAAATTGTATTAATTTGTGTGTTTTACTACATTTATCTGCACTCCTAATACCAATTTTCAGACATTCAAAGTGATTGCTATTGTATATTTCCCAGTAAATAACATACATTACATAACAAATAATTTAGGATTCAATTTTGTTGCCCAAGTTTTAGTTTACCTGAAAAAAACTAAAATAAAATGTAAAATTTCTCACAATGTTCAAATTGCTTTTAACGACGAACCGCTTTTGTGGGCGAACCGATTATAAAGAGCCTCTCACTAATTCTAATTCTTCAGGGTAATGCAAAATTCTGCAGGAAGAGAATGCAAATGTGCTGGACAGATCAAAAGGCACCTGGGCAGTTATCTAACAGGCTTCCTAATGGAAAGATAATGGGCTTTCATGAGACTGATGAAAAAGGTTCTGGGCATGAAGATGCATTAAATATAAAGTCATTGTACAAAGCACAAGCATCAATCCATTTGCTCAAATATAAAAAATAGAGCTATTTAGGTAATTGTTCTGTTCAGAAGGCGCACCTTTCATGAGAAAATGCATTATGGTTGACTGAATTACGCACATAAACAATAAACTTGTTTTTTGCACACAGGAGTAGTAAGATGGCACACTTATTCAAGAACATTAATTAGCCTTGTCATTATTGGTTTCAATAAAATCAGATGTAATAGTGGTAAATAAATGCATACCTGTTAATAATTTTAACTTGTTTTTATATAAAGTTTATAAACTGATGGCAATCTGTTCCTGTTGAGTTTGTCTAGGCATTTGCATTGTTTAGATTGCCCATAACTCTATATTGCATGTGTCAACGTCTGCACCCCAAACAGCTCTCCTGACAAGGAAAACCAAAGGCAAATGCTAGATTAGTGTTTTCACGATTCACTTTTTTTTCTACCTACCAAAACAAGAAAATAAATTCCAAAGAATTTGTTTAATGGGACATCAATGAAATTAAATATATAATCTACTTTCCTTTGGTCTTTCTGTGTTCATTTGCAAGCAATTTACATGTAGAATGCAAGGCACAAGAAGAGGTGCACAAAGGCTAGCCCTGGACAAAACATTACATTACCATCCATTACAGTGCAGGGTAAGGTGTGCACTGTAGAGTACTGTGTCTAATGTGCTTGGTATGGTGTGTGGGTCTGTGTATTGTCTTCAACATGCTGGCCATTGTGTGTGTCTGGTCAATAGACTCCAGTTGGAATGCAGGAAATTACATCACTTTAGCTGTAAATAATATCGGGGATACTGCGTCTTGTCTCCTTATATAAATTGTGTTAACCTATTTATTGCCAAAAGACTTGGTTGAGTTCTTGCCTGTGTATGTAGGGCAAGCACTATGCAGAACACAACATAAGCCTGTTAGATTGGGTCTTATAACCTTACAATTTTATATTAATAGAGAGTGGAGGGACGTGAAGCTGAGAGCGGGAGACCAGGTTTTCCCAGGGATCTATTTGTCAGTTTATAATAAGAAATCTGAGTGGGGTATTTATTAAAACATTATACCACATTCCAGCTCTGGGTCCTTAGGGCAGGTTCACACCACATCCAGATCATTTACAGACCAGACCAGATTTTTTCCGGAGCCAAAATGCATCCTAATGCATACCTATGCTATTTCTGGCCTCTGTTCACACCAGTGCAGTCTGTTCAAAACCAGAAACATACTGCGTGTCTCATTTTGGAATGCACTGGAACTGCACGTAGATTCATACCATTTTCCGGACCAGATCTGGTCCGGAAAATGGTGTGAACCTGACTGGAGCATGGGCGGAACTACCACTATGGGGCCCGGTGAGGATGAGGAATGTAACTGCCCAGATAGCAAGGATAACTTGCCACAAACTTGTGATAGGGTTAAATTGTAATTCTTGTTAACTTGCGGCACACATTCCTGGCAAGTTGTAGACTTGCAGAACACTCGCAGCACAAGTTCTAGTTGGCACTTTTTGAATTTGTAGCAAATTTGCTTGGCAAGTCTACAGCAAGAGTCCTGCAGGTCTTAGCAAGAGCTCTGCAAGCTCGCTGGTCTGGAGACTTGCAATGCAGACTTGCTGTAATTGTGCAACAACATTGTGAAGCCTGGCAAGTCTGCAATAGTTTAGCAAGTCATTTTCAAACTTGCAGCACAATTTCTTGCTATCTGGGTGGTAAGCCTCCTGGCCTCACGAGCCCGGCCGTGTCCCGACACACGCAGCAGGAGCACACGTAAGCCGCCCGGCCATGTCCCGACACATACAGCAGGAGTGCACATAAGCCTCCCGGCCCCACGGCCTGGCTGTGTCCCGACACATAAGGCAGGAGCGCACGTAAGCCTCCCGGCCCCACGGCCCGGCCATGTCCCAAAACAAACAGCAGGAGCGCAGAGTGGATGGGGCAGAACGCTCAAGCGCGCCTGTGAAGGGACATCGTATTCGGCACATGATGAGGTTCTGGAGTCTGGACAGGAGGTAGGAAGGGAGTGGGAGACTGTTATATGCCTGGCCTGGCCCGGCCCTGCATGGTATAATTTTGCAGGCTGCAGTTAATTGATTTTCTGGATTGCTGCAGATTGTGTTTTTTATTTTTCATACTGTCATAAGTGGGGATCTGCTTTATATTCTTGCATTGACTATTGACTGTCAGCAAGCTGAATATTCCCACTGACTTCCTTCCCTATGCTATGTCCACTTAGGCTCCATTCACATATAGCGTTTCCATTTCGTGTGGGAGACTGTGCGGGATGAAAACGCCAAGGCTCCATTGACACAAGGGGTCTGTCGGCGCATATTCGGCTGTATGAATACACGTGTAGCCGCTCCAAAGTCACAAGACAATGCACTTCAATGTGCATTGTTTGGACTATTGCGGAGTACTGCGCAGTTCCCAAAATAGTGCAAGTGTCGAATCCAGTGGTTTCCGAATGTTCGCTGTTTTATAATGGCGGCAAAAGAGTGCTTTGTTATTTCACATATAGCGTTTGACCACACAGAAAACCGTGCGGGAAAAGCAAACGCTATATGTGAATGGAGCCATACATTTTTCATCCGCAGGGATTCCGCTTGTTTTCAGCTATTATATAGCCCAAACATGCAGAATTCGCTGTATTATTGCTCTTGCACTTGCACTGTTTTAGGGCAGCAATAGTCTGAATATTGCACATTAAAGTGCATTGTTTTTTCTGTTTAGAGCGGCTCCTCGCGTATTCGTACAGCCGAATACATGCGGACAGCCGCTCCATTGTGAATGAAGCCTTAGGTTTGTTGCTAATCCCAACCACAATCAGCTGTCCTCATGTATGTAGTTTCCATTAGTGATGGGCCAAACAGGCCAGAGTTCAGTTCGAATTCGAACTTTAGAACATCTAAAAAGTTCGAATTTGAACTCAATGCAAGTGAATGGGGGTAGAACTTTCAAAAACAAGCCAGGACACCCCCATGATGCCGTGCGGGCCGCCTTGGTCGCTATGGTTTCGAACACGCCGCTGTTCAGATCACTGTCAGTGATCTGTGCAGCGCTGCTTTCTTCTCCACAGCCGCTGCAGAGTCATTGAGAGCCAGCAGCGGCGGTGGACGAGGCTGTCCCGGCAGGGGACGAGGAGGCGTGGCCCGGGGGGGTCAGCAACAGAGAAGGAGGCGGGGCCGATGATGGAGCAGGAGGCGGGGCCGGTGACGCAGGAGGGAGCGGGCCCGGCAACGGAAGAGTGAAGACAGAGGAAGAAGACAGGTAAGGAGTGTGACCAGCCCACCTGAGGGTGACCCTGCAGAGCCCACCATAGAGACTCCATGGTGGGCTCTGCAGGGTCACCCTCAGGTGAGCTGTGTGAGATCTCAAGCGGGCTCTTCAAGGGGTGTAACTAAAAATCACAGGGCCCATACAAAATTTTGCTATGGGGCCCTGTGATTTCTAGTTACGCCCC
This sequence comes from Nanorana parkeri, assembly GCF_000935625.1. Classification (NCBI taxonomy): domain Eukaryota; kingdom Metazoa; phylum Chordata; class Amphibia; order Anura; family Dicroglossidae; genus Nanorana; species Nanorana parkeri. The sequence continues at coordinate 71,322 of NW_017306566.1, forward strand.
TGCACAGGAGTACATTGGGATGCATTTCAGATATGTACAAAAACTGTTCTGGTCCATATCTGGTCCGGAAATGGTGTGAACAAGCCAGTGTATTTCCACTTTTGCAGTCAAATGTGAGAAAATCCCTCTATATGTTCGTTATGTGTTCCTATTCACACAGCATATTGAAATAATAATATTTAATGATGTAGTAATGAACACTGAGCTCAATTAATTTGTGTCATTTATATCTGCCTGGGGTTTCTATTTAAAGCCACCAAGTCTATGTAACCACTCATTAAATTTGAACTCTTTTTTTAGTGTTTTAAATTTATATTTTTTATACTTTTATGGTTAGTGTAAAATGTTTATTTTACAAATACACATCTAATTTTATAAGTAAACACGGTACACCCGTGACACCGGAGCTTTTTCCCTTTCTTTCTCTAAGTGAAACATTTGTCAGACATTACTAAAAACGCCATTGCTCTGTAAGGGGGGTGGGGAGGAGTTCTCTGACTCATTCACTATTCACTTGCCTGTGTAAATTTCAGCAGGATCTACGAACCTTGGCAAACAAAGAGTTTTTCAGCAAAGTAAAAAAGGTGATGCAGAAAACCACATTGAATGGAGGCTTAAAGTGTATTTCCACTTTCACAGCCACATTGGGATAACACCTTGTTTACATTTGTTACATGTTCCCATTCACATAGCATACGCTAAAACAAATATAGAAAATGCTTCTTGCAGTTTAAATTTGCTTGGGTTAGGGTTTTAAGGGTTAAAATGTCTTCAAGCTTCTATTTCTTTGAAATATGAAGAGGGGCTGTGAGGGGTGATAGGTGTAAGGTGGCTTGTCCATTGTATGTTAATGAAGCGCTATGTGTATTACATGCTGCTAACCTCTGCACCCTGTGGATTACATACTACTGCACTGTGTGTGTTACACGCTTCTAACCCCTGCACCCTGTGCATTACATACTCCTGATCCCTGCACTCTGTGTTATATGCTCCTAATCCCTGCACCTTGTGCAATAAATGCTGCTGACTCCTGCACTCTGTGTGTTACACACCCCAACCCCTGCACCCTGTGCATTACATACTCCTAATTCCTGTGTTAGGCATTCATGACCCAAAGCAGAGTAGGCTCAGGTATTATTTAACCATATCCCTTTAAGCAGCTCCCACTGTTAACACAATTTGGCCACACCCACCATTGACCGTGTGCAGCATCATTACTCTCCTCAGGATACACAAGGATGCTCCAGGTCTTTTAAAGTCTTAGCACAATGCCCTCGAGTCTTCCACCATCTTGTTCTGTCAGGTAGTCATGTTAGGGATAGGACTAGTAAGAATCACAGTACGAATGGGAGGCATAATTTTGTGGGTGTGATTAAAAGCGAACATGGTCAGTAGGCTGTCCCTGGATTTCATTTTGAATTACTGGTAACCATACTTTGTCGCAAACAATCAGTCAAATATTTTAAGTTTCTGTTTTTTTTTTTCCTCTTTACTAGTTTGTATAGATGGGCCACATTAAACTACTAAAGTCTGTTCCATACAGTGATTAAAACTTCATCCTTTTTACCTTTAACAACAAGATGAAAGGCATTGCACAAATGAAATAAAACTAAATGTTATACCAAAAAAGATGGAATGCCTTCTAATTGCGGTAGAAGACAAGCTCCAGCATTACTCGTTGGCTCTGAAATGTCACATACTTTGTTGTGTGTCATTATGAATTGAAAAAATAAGCATAGTCTAGATATCTCTTCATTTAACGCTTGTTATAAAGAGCAAAATTGATTGAAAGTTCTGTCCAATGTTGCCCCGGCAGGGGGTCAAGTAAAATGTTTATTCGCATCGGAAAGACAAAATAGCACCAATTTTCTTTGGGAGAATAAAATGGAAAACACATTTCGCCATGCTGTTTTTATTTATACCTGAAAGTGGGTCAAACATACATGAGAGATGTCCACACGCTGTGCACAAACTGTCTGTATAGAAACAACGGTATACACAGTTTTGCCGTAGTCACATTATTATTTGAAATGGGTTTGTGGACAGCTAGAATCAGATTTTAACCACACGAGGGGGGGGGGCTATTCATTTTATTTGACATGTATTTCCACTTTTGCAGCCAAATTGGGATAACACCTATTTTATATTCGTTACATGTTCCCATTCACATAGCGTAAGTTAAAAAAAAAAATGCTTCTTGCAGTTTAAATTACTTTTACTGGGGTTAGGGTTTCTTGGCTTTTTAAGGGTTAAAGTTGCTGCTTCTCCTTCTTTGTAATGTTAGGAGGGGCTGTAAGGGGTGAGGGGTTTGTTAACCCTGTCTGTACTGTGCTGGTCCTTTTCATTATAATTTATAAAGTAGATTTGAACACCACCTGTCCTAACAAAGGCTTATATGATTACAACCCTGTCTTCTGCATTGTATGTTAATGAAGTTAATACGAGAAACACAATCCTCAAATTTCAGTCATAAGTCTTTATTATTATAATATAGGATTTATATAGCGCCAACAGTTTGTGTAGCGCTTTACAATATAAGGAATAAATTACAATTACAATACAATTCAAGACAAGATGGCAAGGAGAGCACTGCCCATGAGAGCTTACAATCTAAAAGGGAGGAGCAAGTGATGCATGAGGAGGTAGCTGTGTGGAGATGAATTGTTTGAGAAAGTGATGTTTCAGTGGTTAGGTCGAGGTGGGATAGGCTTCCCTGAAGAGATGAGTCTTAAGGGATCGCCTAAAGGCAGTCAGAGATAGACGGACAGGTTGGGGTAAGGAGTTCCAAAGAATGGGAGAGACTCTAGAGAAGTCCTGGAGGCGAGCATGAGAGGAGTTGACGAGGAAGCTAGAGAGGAGTTCTATATCACTATCAAGGTGCTCTGAAAACCCCAAATTCAGTCATCTTCCCTGCTGCAACAAAACATATAAAAGGTAAGACGTTTTTTTTTAATTATTATTATTTTTCAATATGCTGTGTGAATGGGATCACATAACAAACATATAAGGGTTTTTTTCTTAAATTTGACTGAAAAATTGGAAATAAACTTTAAGTAACAGTATATTAGGTGCACAGGGAACACAGATTTGAGTAACTCAGGTTTTTTGGAGTAAATGTGATTGTGAATTTCCCTGTGTGTCTGCTCTTAAAGGTAGTAGAAATATGTCACCAGGACGATCATTAGAGCAAATAAACGTCCATTTATTGACATATGCTGTCTCTCATTTGCAAGCGCTTTCGTGGCCTCGCAGGGTCTCCTTTATCAGGCTCAGAGAGATGAAGGGGACCCTGCGTTTATTTGCTCTAATGATTGGTCTGGTGTGCTGGTGACATATTTCTACTATCAGTTGGTGGCGGTGCCATACACAGTCATTCCTAGCACCCGTTGGTGTATCCATATGGGAATTCCGGAAAGGAGTGCAACAAGGATCTCCTATATCGTTCTGGTCTTAAGCCCTCATTCACACGGTAACGGCCGGCCCATACAGATCCATGCTGCGTGCACGGCCGTATCAGGCCGCTCCTGGGAATGACAGGTGCTGTGTGGGATTTGTACGCAGCAGCCTGTTCTTCTCTATGGAAGTACGTGGCTGTACGCCGCCCTGTGCTCACCCGACCTGCACGTCCGGGTGCGGGTGTCCCTGCTCGGACGCAGACAGGATCCATCTTGTCAGCGTAGGGGGGTGTACGGCCGCATACACCCATAGAGAAGGACCGGCTGTTGCGTATAATCACATGCAGCACCTGTCCCTCCCAGGAGTAGCCCGATATGGCCGTGCACGCAGTACCTGTCCTTCCCGGGAGCGGCCCAATATGGCCGTGCACGCAGCACGGATCTGTACGGGCCGGCCGTTTCTCGTGTGAATGAGGGCTTAAGGGTCACAGATTTATCTGGCTGTCTTTTATCCATCAGTATTTACCTAATGTTCCCGGGCCCCATCAGGTCAGCAGGGGGGCCCAGGGAGGCAGTGTAGCTCATGCTCCTCCCCTGCAGCTGCCATGGTATCTATGGTATATCCTGCTATGTACAGGTCCACCTAACTTGCTGCCAGCATCCAGTGACAGCCTACCTCACTGGTACTCGAGATGCACCAGTGAGATAGACTGTCACTAGAGGCTAAGGCAGTGATTAGGTTGACCTGCACACTGTAGCATTCACCCTAGTGAGCCAGCGCAGAAGGAGAAATGGGCGGAGATGTGGGTGGAGTTACAGGTGATAGTGGGGAGGAGCAGTAGACAGACTTAACGGGTTAGGGTAGGAGAGCTGCACAGATAAGAGCTCTGACCTTGAGATGCACAGATTGCAGAAGCTATGAGGACTTATGCAGTGCGTTAATCGCATTATTCAGGGGGGCCCTGTCAGGTGGGCTGTACGGGGCCCCATGATTTCTAATGGTGGCCCTGGATACACACATATAGATTTTTTTTCATTCAGCCTGAAGAGCTGAATGCAAAAAAAAATCTGATAGATTCCACTAGGGTTGCACAGATAACAAGTACAGTACTCGGTACAAGTACGAGTACATGTACCGATACTTTTGAGCTCCAAGACTAAACTAGAGAAAAACTCAAACATTAGGAGTCAGCTGTCATTTATAAGGAGCACACGGAGCTCCTGAGATTTGTACATTTCTGTTTTAATGTACGATTTTGTTTTTATAAATATAAATAAAGGGATGCACAGATACCAGTTTTGCGAGTACGAGTACTGGTACTTGCCAAGTACTTACAAGTACGAGTACTGATACATTTTTGTTTATTGTCATGTGACAGTTTTTCTAAAACAATACAGACTAATGATTACAGGACAGTGGTGGAGCACCAGAGCCAGGTCCCAGCTGCAACCGCTGCAACCCTGCTAGTTCTCATGAAAATGCCAAGTATCGGCATTGGTACTCGAAATGTATCTGTGCATCCTGTAACAAGGACACTCCCCTGCTCACCCCTCGTGAGCCCTCACTCTGCTCTCTTAGCAGTCTGTACCGCAGGTCCTAGGGTCACCGACCTTCCTGACCTCTCCCCTCGTGGGCACTCGCTCTGCTCTCCCAGCAGTCTGTACCGCAGGTCCTAGGGTCACCGACCTTCCTGACCTCTCCCAGCCACCCCTGGCTGTTCCGTGTGCGTCCAGCACGCACCCGAGGTGGTCCGTGTGCGTGTGCTCCCTGCACACACACAACTCCAACACTCCCTGAGCACTGGGCTGGCTTCCTGATAAGGCTGCTCTCAGCCACCTGATTAGCCCAGGCTGGTGATTGGCAACACCTGGCCCCAGGACTGGAGATCTCATCCCACCCAGAGCTCTACGAAATCTCCAGAGCTCCAGATCCCAGCTGCAAATAGGAAAACCTGGAATAACCTGAAAAGCCAGGTTCTTCCTTATAACATGCTTTACCTTCTGGACCCTCTCAGCCCCTTTGGCCGAGAGTCCTGGGTACCAAGGTCGCCATCCTCCACCGTGGCATTGGCTTACACTGCCACAATCCCTAGATTCCACCATTCACACCAACAGCGTAGATGAAGATGTCTACCACTGCTTCCTTTGGGCACTGCTGTCAGTGCAGTCGCAAGCAGTGATTGGCTACAAGCACTGTTTACCTGACAATTTCCCTTTGCCACAAATCAATGTAAGCGTTGGATTTTGTCAAGGAACTAGGGCAACCCATGAATTAAATTCAGCAAGAATCAGCTTTAGGTGCAACAAATGATAAAGAAAATGTGAATACAAATATTTATTTAAAACAATGGCAGATATAGCATATATATATGTAGCAAATACAATGTCATTCAGTTAGGTTTTACATCTAATGCAAATGTCCCCCAAGTTCTCTTGGAAGAACCTTTGCAAATATTTATCTAGCACAGAATATGCAGAGATAATCCAAACAAGTTGATGTATTCAGTAAAGCAGAGTGATAATGATATCAGAAGTGCAGTAGCCCTTAGCAATTATCCAATTGCCTGTTACTGTAGCCATATCATGTAATTTCTGATTGTTTAGATTGGTTTACTGTATTGCACCCAACATCAGTGCTTGACCATATAAATTAGAGATTATTTGATTTGATGATATTATAATCATTCACACTGGAAATAAATGGATGCTTATGAATGACAATGCAATGTATTTAATTAGCAGCTTCTATACATCTACTTTACAGGTGATTTTCACATTTTTAATGCAGCGCTGAGACCTTCAATGTGTAAATGTTTTATTCTTCTAGCAAACGTTACAGCATACAAATAAAATGTTTTCATTTTTAAAGTTGCAGCTCCGTAATGAACTCTCCTCAGGCTCCATAAAAATATATTAGGGTATAAAATAATCAAAGTATAAAACAATATCACTCTTCTCAGGTTACCGTAGCGGGATAAAAATAAACATGTGTACAGCAGGAGACTATTTATTCCTTTTTTAATTTAGGATAATGAGCTTCGCTGAGTAACTTATACACATTCGTCTAACAACATATAAACATCTTTTAAACCGCAATAAAATAAAATAGTAATGCAACTTTAAGGTGTTATTAAATGCTCTTGTTTAATGCTCCATCTAGTGGCCATTCTGCAAACTACATAAAGCAAAGCACAGTAGAGCTTCTTAGGATAGAAATGATCTACATGTCTAATTCTATCACGGGTCCCAAAAAAGGAGATTCTTCATCATTTTGAGATAGTGGGTTGAGCCATTCAAATTAATTTGTGAATGCATAGTAAGATAAGATACTTTGTTGTTGCATGCAAGATACAGCAAAAAACAATTTGGTTCACCACCCCTAATGCCAGATACACACACATATATTAGATTGTGAGCCATCACCTTACCATCTTGTCTTGAATTATATTGTAATTATAATGTCTTCCCTATATTATAAAGTGCTGCGCAAACTGTTGTCGCTATATAAATCCTGTATAATAATAACATGTTCTTCGTTCAACTCTATATCACTAACCTCATCTCAAATATCACCCAAACCATCGTCTCCGCTCCTCTCAAGACCTTCTGCTCTCCAGCTCTCTCATCACTTCCTTCCATGCTCACCTCCAGGACTTCTCCAGAGTGTCTCCCATCCTTGGAAACTCCCTACCCCAATCTGTCCATTTATCTCCTACTTTGTCCACCTGTAGAAGATCCCTAAAAATTCTCTTCAGGGAAGCCTATCCTGCCTCAGCATAATAACTGTTCTTTTACTTTTTCCATTAACTCATCCTATACAATTAATGCCTCTTGTTCCACTTGCCCGTCCTACTAGATTGTAAACTCTCACGTGCAGGGCCCTCCTACCTTCTGTATTGAAATTGTATTGTTACTGTACTGTCTCCCTCCATTTTGTAAAGTGCTGGGCTGTACAAACTGTTGGTGCTATACAAATACCGTATAATAATAAAACATTTAACAGACTCCTCTACCAACGCTTACGAGCATTCATCGAAGATTTCCCAGCTGTTTCTATTGTATTCTGATAGGGGCAGCTGGTCACTGTGAGAATACCCAAGAATTTTCAAACCTGTTCCTTTGTTCTGCTGATTGAGGAATGCCGATCAGAAGGGTGCCGACAGCAGAACCCACTGTACAAAGTTCGGCCAGTTCATTAAAATTCTGTCCGAAATGCATACAGTGTATACCCTACTTTAGCAGGATGAAGTTCTACGACACCCACTGCACAAATCTGTTCTGTGTATACCCAACTTTAGCAGCATAAAATTCCATAGCATAATTATAAGAAAACATGATGATATATAACAAATTAATAACATTTGGAAATCGGTAAAAAATTGTATTATAGAAAATGAAATATATAATTCCTGTATAATAATAATAACTGATGATAATAATATTAATGAGTGAAACTACAGCAATCCCTAATACACCAGGATTATAATAGATGATGGCAATAAGATTCACCAATATGATGTGTCTAGCTCCAGTGCCCTTAGAAAACAGGGATTACTGTATCCCTGTAATGCATGTATGCAGGGATTGCGTCATCACAATCCCACGGGATTGTCTGTAGGAAAGAATAGGCAGGCATAAAAGGGAGTAAAATCAGTGTGACCCAGGTAAAATCTTTGCAGCCAATAGTTTTCTAATCTTCAAGTAAGAACCTCAAGACACGCACCTCTCACAGATGGCCAATGAATCTCTAATGTGCCCCCATTACATTCTTTATCAGAGACAGTAGCTATTCTAGAGACCAGCTCCAACTTGTAGAGAAGCTTCTGCTGTTGAACATCCCATCATAACTGCTAGCAAATTTCAATGACCAGCCCCCATTTTAGATACTTTTAACTAGAAATGTTTTACCTTCAAAATTCACATGAATTGAACTGTTTGGCTGTACTGTAATACTCCCTTACCTCTAAATTGTGCCAATGCATAAGGATGCCAAGGGTGAAATGGCCCCTAAGAAGTATGTCATTCTGTGATATTGTTAATCTTGTTCTTCCATCATCATAAAGCTAGTTACCCTCCAACATCATAAGGCTAGTGGGCTTTTTGCCAAAAAGCTAGCGGCCAAATAATTGTGTGATGGTTCCTAATTTTTGTATTACAAGCCTAGAACCAAGAACCTGATGATGATTCATGCACAAGTGTGGCATGCCGGAGAGAGCAGCTCTGTGTCTGTACACGAGACGTCACAGTGCTGGCCACGCCCCCTGCACTGACCGGAGCTGCTGCTATCTGCCCTTTGTCTCCCTCCCACTGGATTCTTCAGGAAAGATTAACCCCTTCTACCATTAGAAGAACAGACTTAAAACTTGCTTAGCTTATGTATATATTGCTGACCATCAGATTTACAGTGCTATTTTTTTGAGTGAAAACTCATCTATGAGTTCCTTGAATTTAGCAATGCAATTGGTGGATACCACTATAAGCAGCCAGAAGAGATTTGCGGCTCTCACAGTAAAAACAAAAAAAAAAAGAAACCATTTACATGTCTTAGATTGAACCACCTCTCGCCCAATCTCACGTCGTGTCCTCATATCATCTTTAGAGTTCTTAGCCTAAACAGTTTATTCACAATGCTTATGGTCCCCATTAATGAATTTGAAAATTGCAATCAAGTCCCCTCCTAAGCACCTCTTCTCTAAGGAGAACAAGTTTCATTTATGCAAAAATATTTTTTTTTTGGGGGCCCAATCATGTTATGTAAGCGATTTTTGAATTGAATTATATGTAGCCAATTTGACGTTCTCATGCTTTAATACAATCATGTTATATACAATCTGGCCAATGCCTTTCACGATCCATCTGTGGGGACATTGTCTCTCTTCCACCCCGCTGGGAACACTTCGGGCCATTTCCCATCCATTATCTCAGATGGGGAAGGTCTGCACCCAAGCACCGCCCCTTTGTATACGATCTAGAGGGGGCGGTGCTCCTACCGAGGGTATGGATCCCGTGCCCTCCCTCACCTCGGCGGGGGGGAGGTGCTGGATCCTGCTGACTTTCTGGAGGGGACGGCGCTACTAATTGCGGCGCCGCCCCAACAGGCAGAGCAGCTGGCTGGGGAGGGGCCACGCCTATTCAGTGGAACTCCCACTCTCGGATGCGCTTATAAGGGCGCATGATCAGACTACTGGCCCGCCCTATCTGCCCAAGTTAGATGCCGTCAATGGGACCACATGGGGGTTGCATAGTGGGAGCATGGAGGGGGGACAGTTGGAGGTTCTGAGAGAAGGAATTGACCATGACAGTCCGAGGAGTTTCACCAGTACAAGGTATACTATTTAAATTTGTGGAAACTGATCTTGACTTGATCATGGAGATGGTAGTTTTTTTGTTCAGGGCAATTTCCCTTGGACTATGGACTTATGGATGTGTTGGCAATTATTGGAATAGAGATCAGGAATATATAATCTAACCCTATAGGTATGATTGAGACGAATGCTTGGCTTCCTTGCTTTCGGACTGCCTCCCCCGGCGCTCCTGTCTCCTGGTTGGGTGGGGAGACTCCCTGCAGATGGATATTCAATTACCGGAAAAAGAATAATTAAGTTGGTATTTACTGCATTATAAAGATATATGGTCAGCAGATATTAATGATTCTGATATATCTAATATCATGTAGACTACTGCAAATTGATTCTCATACCCATACAAATACTATAGGTTAACCTCTCCAAATCTTCCTGACGAAGCCTCGGCGAAACGCGTAGAAGACTGGAGCAAGCACAGAATCATGACTGAACTAATGATATATAGAACAATTATGTACAATTAATCATGCAAATAAGATATGAATACAATGAGGGCAATGACCAATATATGAATTTATAATCATGGTTTCTGTGTGGGTTCCAGGGAGGATATTTATGTTGTATACATCTATTTATGGTTTTTTATATGGATGAATTTTAGCATATTTATATGTATAGACATTATGAATTGAGTATATTAAAAATTGAATTTTATTATATATATGAATCAATTGACTTTATTGTTGGATCAATTCCCTGCTATTCTCCAGTGGTCACCACAAAGCCCCTTTCTTTCTCTTTCCCCCTTTTTTTGATATATCTTGGTTCTAGGCTGTTCACACTTTTTCATTGCAATTCGTGTTAGCTCGTCATTCTTCAACCGTTATGTTATGGCTCCGCGAAAGTGTATTAATTCGCCAGACAGTTTCTGTTTCATCTGTGGTGAATATACAGTGTTGAAGCAACAGCAGAATATTACAGAATATTAAAGTATACTTTGGACTAAAAATTGGAGATCAAGATACAGTTTGGGCGCCTCATAAAGTGTGCAAACGGTGTGTTGAGGACCTCCGAAACTGGTTCAAGGGTAAGAAAAAATCTTTCCGTTATAGGATTCCTATGGTATGGCGAGAGCAAAAGAACCATAGTGATGACTGTTACTTTTGTTCATGCGATGTAAAAGGGTTTAATTCCAAATGGAAGCATTCCATTTCATACCCCAATCTTCACTCAGCAATTCATCCCATCCCCCATGGCACAGATATACCAGTACCCAAGCCCCCTGCTACCTTGGAAGAGATACCTAGCTCCGATGAAGGTGAAGTCATACCTGAACCAGATGACGAAACAAGTTCTGACTTTGAAGATGATACAAGACCAAAATTGTTTTCTCAGGAGGAGATGATTGATTTGGTAAGAGACTTCAATCTTCCCAAAGATGCCGCTGAGTTACTCGGATCAAGGCTGAAAAGCAGGAATTTATTGTTGCCAGGAGTGTCATCTTCATGGTTCAGACATCGTGAAAAGGAGTTCGTTCCTTACTTCGCCCAGGAAGACAAGTTGGTTTATTGCATCGATGTCGTAGGTCTGATGGGTCAATTTAAAATCCAATATGATTCAGAGCAATGGCGTCTTTTTATAGATTCTTCAAAAAGAAGTCTCAAAGCAGTTTTACTCCACAACGGTTTTTACGCTTCCATACCTGTAGGTCATTCCGTACACTTGAAGGAAACCTACGAGAACTTGGAATTGGTTCTTCGTAAACTTAAATATGAAGACCATGGTTGGCAAGTGTGTGGGGACTTGAAGGTCTTGTGCATGCATGCACGCGGCAACAAGCTGGGTATACCAAATACCCTTGTTTTCTGTGTCTATGGGACAGTCGAGACCGACAAAATCACTGGACCAAGAAGAGTTGGCAGCCGAGGGTACTAACAGTCGGTGAAAAAAATGTCCTCCGAGAAACTTTGGTACCTTCCCATAAAGTTCTTCTACCACCTCTCCACATAAAATTGGGATTGATGAAGCAATTCGTAAAATCACTTCCAAGAGATGGAGAATGCTTCAAATACTTGGTCATCAAGTTTCCATGCCTGTCGGAGGCAAAATTGAAGGATGGTGTGTTCGTCGGACCAGGCATTAGAAGGCTTATAGTTGATCAAGAGTTTGTCAATACCATGACGGATCCTCAAAAAGAAGGGTGGATTGCATTTAAAGAATTCGTACAGAAATTTTTAGGCAATAACAAAGATCCTCACTACAAAAAGATCATCGGTAGAATGCTGAAAGCATTTGAACCTTTAGGTTGCCTGATGAGTTTGAAAGTGCATTTCCTCCAGTCCCACCTTGACTACTTTCCTGAAATGTGGGAGCTCTGAGTGAGGAACAAGGTGAACGATTCCACCAAGACATTAAAGAGATGGAAAGGAGATACCAGGGAAAATGGAGCATTACAATGATGGGCAGACTACTGTTGGATGCATCAGAGAGGCATTCCTGATGCTACTCACAAGCGTAAATGCAGCAAGAGGAGCCTCACAAGGAAGAAGAATCGAGTTTAGTGTGTGTAGGTGAGCTCATTTCAGTTAAAAAAAGGATTTTCATGAAAATATTGTAATACAACTTTAATTTTATATGTCTATTTCCATTTATTTTGAGGTATTGCCTTATTTAACATAGTTACCTAAATTGTCAGGAAACGTGATGTACTATGACAAAATGGAGGTCATTTTCGGATTCAGCGCACCAAAAAACATAAAGATTAAGTGGAATAACCAAAACAGCTCTCGAAAAAAATTTTTTGCACACCTGTGATAATTGATGGAGTGAACATGGGCACAACATGCCTAACACTGACTTCCAGTGATGTTAAGCCAGGGTGGCCACAGAAAGCATACTAATATGGAGACATGTTAGCTCCACGTAGGTTCAGAAACTAAGAAATGGTTGTAATATTCAGATTAGTGATTGCAACTGCAATTTTTTTCAGCTCCTTATCTGAAACTACATGTGTGTTGTATTTCTAGAATTAAACTCATCCTTAATGAAGATTTTTTCATGTACCCAAATCCCATCCAAATGGCACAGCCAGGACTTCCCAGATGTTTCTCCCCTTTTCTGGAATTCCCTTCCAGCATTCTCAAAATCTTGAAACCTTGAAGTACACCCTTAAAGTGAACCTGTACACATGCACGGTAAAGAAGCAGCAGGTTCACTTTTATGTCAGCCCCTGCAGATGCTTGCATCTGCTTCCATTTTACTCCCCCACTTCACCATTGGGATTGAAGAGAGGAAGCTCTGTTTAAGTCCCAACTTTTATATACAGAGTTTATACAGTGTTGATTACTTTCCCCCCAACCCCTGGATTCCTGAGAATATAATCATCAATTGCCATTGCTGTCAAGGGGAGTAGATCTCCTGTTATATTTTCAATAAAAATAATCTACATTTTAATAAAATCTGAAAACAATTGTGGGTCAAGTTGAACAGCAAATGGGCCTGGCACCAATGAAAGAAAATCCCCCAAAAATCCCCATTCAAATCTATGCAAACATTGATGAATGTTTTGTGTGGGCAATCATGAATGTGTGGGCAGTCTGTAAAGAATCAAAAAGTCACTTGAAACTAGGACATGCTGAACAACCAGATTCACATTCTTGAAAATAACTTTAAAGTCTTTGATCAAACAATTGACAATAAGTGATTATATCATTGACGCAATGATGACTTCTCCAGAGTAAACATCTCGCCAATATAATCCCAAGTAATCCTTCTGTATGGGTATTTAAACACTGAATTATCAATGTGTTTAAAATGTTGCTCTCATTATCAGGAAGAAACATGAGAAGGCACTAGGAGACCTATAGCCGGGAACCAGGAAGAAGGGATGCCATAATAATCCACTAATGTTGGCACCCGAAGATATTGGCATCGGAACAAGTATCCTATTCTCAGCCCCCGAACAAGGAGACAATTAGAGATTGCATTTGTAATAATAAAACATACTATAAAAAGGGATTGTTCATGAATTGTCATATCTTCCCTGAACAGACTACTTTTCTATGTGTTTTTCAAATTAGCAAAATGAAGCACATTAAAATGATTATATGCTGTATGGATTCAGGATTAACCAAGCTTAAGAAATGGGTTGCATCTGCAAAGTACACACACAAAAAAATGAAAAGTTAATAAATAGAACTTTTGTGTGAAGATGAACAATTTTTCAGTATTTAAAGTAAAACTCCGGTCTTTCAGCCATGAAATAAAACTTGGGCTGGGAGAAATAGGTCAGCAGCCATTGCTGTTTCTTTGTTTTGAGAGCTGTAGTTGCTTGGCTGCCATAATGATCCAATGGCTTTAATACTTTCTGACTTCACTTGCTGCATACTTTTTGCCAGTCAATGATATCAGACAGTTTTGAAGTCATGGAATCAGCATGACAGTCACACAGGTGACAGTCCCAGGGGGAAGTGAGAAGACAATTTTCTGTGAACAGAAAAAAATGATTGTTCACGTGCCTCCTGCCATGGCATGCAGTTTTTTGTCTAGCAGAACATTCCACTTGATGGGGGGTTGTGGTATAACTAGCAAAATAGTGGGTCGTTCTGGGGTAATGTGCTGCTCCCTGTCTGGCTGATTCAGATTTGTGCATAATTATTTTCTATATAGGCCCACATCAGGTACCCAACTGGTATTACATGTGTTGTGTGTTTATAGGGAGGGGGTTTTGCTAATGTTGGGGAGGGGGGCATATGTGTGCACATTGGGTAAATTATGTTTAAATAAATTTTTTGTAATAAATTGATTTTTTACATGCTAATTTTGTTTGAAGAACATTTATGTGATCATATGGCTTCTCATGATCTCTGATGTGTAGATAAGTGGGAACCTGTTGTTTCTTTCATATTCTCTCAGAACATAGAGATAACAGCTGACAAGCCTGGAAGTGTTTACCATTATATCATTTAGCTTATATATTCTGATATGTTTTTTTGATCTATCCAACCTCTACCTGGGGTTCCCCCATTTTTCATATGTGATACTGACTAATCTGGGCTCTGTGTGCCTTCCTGCTTCCGCTGTCCAATCACTGTGACGAGATATGTGGTTGCTGTGAAAGGACTGTATCTATAGCGGGATCTGTCTAGAAGTCGCTTATTGATTGAGACCAGGTATTCTACCACAATGGCTGTGTTCAGGTAATAACAGCAGTAGGGAGCCCTGTGCTATTGATAGGTAAGTATTGCACAAAATGTTAAGTAATAGGCCAAGGTAACTTGGCCGTGTTTGTGGGAGGAGTTGCGGCGGCTCTCCTCCCCTTAAGAAGGGGGACAAGGAGCTCCTAGGCACGTCACGGCGAGGTCGCGCTTGACCCTCCCGCCCTTCCCCAGGTTCTATCATTTCACTAGAGCGTGCCCCCTTATTTGGCACGCTGACCATAAAATCATGGCACACATCAGGTTGGTATCAGTAGGGGTCATGAAGACTTCGGAAGCCTAAGTAACTCTGACCACAAACCAGCTTAAGTCATGGAACAGCTATCATGCCTTATTTAATTTTAAAACCAAACAAAAATACTGTATAAGATAAACTTTAAAATGAGCATTCATGAGGAATACCATTTACATGCCTTAATTCCTTTATTTCTAGCTTTTTTTCTGCATTTATGCAGCTAAATTATTCCGAATATGTCACCCAAATACAGAAAAATTGAAAATGATTCTGTTTATTTTATATAAATCCACACGAGTCTTAAAAGTTGTCATTCACACACCATATACATGATAAAATGGTACAACAAGATCTCCAGTTGCATAAATATTACAGTAGGACAGCACTTCCGTCCCCCTTGACAGTTTGTAGTTCATTAGCAGCAGCATTCACAAGCCATCTGACAGTTGGCCAGAATACTGAGCTAAACTAGAAGATAATGAGGTTTAGAGCGCATCTAAGAGGAAGAAGAGATCTCTGGAGGATCGCCGGATTTACAAAGCAATTTCGAAAACGCTTTAAGATCTGACAGTTTGTAATGCCTCAGTAGCAGGAAAGTTGTGCTTTTTCATCTTGTCTGCAAAAAGAGGCTAAGGCATAAACAAGTCAAACAAAAAAATATACAACCCCATCTGTGATGGTGACACCGGACATTAATCCAGTAGTGAACATATTGCATTTGCAATCTGTGCTCTACCACAGAGACCCAGTGGGTCAAAAAGGCCCATCAGTGGGCTACAATGGAAGTCACAGGGACAGAGTGGTCAGGATAAAAATAAGTTTCAGGTAATCATCTGTACAATAAGGATGGATTAAATATTTGTGCTGAAATTGCCACCCTCCAGGTCTGCTACACTATTACAAACAAGTCTCACTCTCTGTTTGAATGTCCAATTACCTTACTTCATAGAGAATTTAATAAGGGGATAACTAGTTTTGCAAAAACAGTAATGCGTGGAGTGGAAAAGACTCGGAGGAAGATCTTGTTCCTTAAGTGCTCAAGAGATGTAAAAACACAGTGGGTAATTGAATCCACTAGAGTCCACCTTTTTGAAGATATTTGATTTTCTTATTATTAAGATGAAGTCTTATTTATAGTCTCAAGAACCGTGATAAAATCTGTCCTCAAGTGAAATGTTCAGTTGCAGCCTGGGTTACATACATTAGTATTTGTGGACAGCTGGGAGCACCAGGGTTCTGCTCACGCTATAGCTGCCCTTCTATAAATAAGTAAAACAGTTGAAATGGTTTCTAGACATTTATCTGTCTGTACTCAGTTTTCAGAGATGCCAATGACTGAACAATAATGGGGAACAGCCAAAAAACACAAATACTTGATAAATACACTCTGGTTGTCCAGCAATCTGAATTGGAAAATCCTGGCCATTTACCAGTAATACCATGCAACCAAGGTGTCACTCAGTCCTCCTCATGCTATCTATGGGAACTGTTCACAAAGGAGCCGAAGGATCCACCCGTAGCTTCGGCTGATCCTTCGGCTCTCTTCGGCCACTGGATCCTTTTGGTTCGGTCGAACCGAAGGGCTGCTGTACGGGCTATTCACTACAGCCTGTACAGCAGCCAAAGGTGGCGAGCGGTTCAGCTGAGACGAAGGCATATGCTTCGTCTCGACTCAGCCAAAGTGTCAGCCGAAGCAGGGCAAATGGCCTGCCAGAGGGCCGGCCGTAAGCCCCGCAAATGACAGCTGGGCTGAGCCAGCCATCATCTCTTTTTTTAAAAAAACAACTGGGCGGAGCCGGCCGTGACGTCACGACCGGCTCCGCCCATTTCTTATTCATTGGCCTGGACCTGCTAGAAGACTCCAGCAGGAGGCGGCCAACAGGAAACAGTTGGGCGGAGCTAGCTGTCACTGCTAGCTCCGCACAATTGTTTTTTAATATAATTTTTTACATTTAAAAAAATATTTTTGCAACCACGGAGTTACCGATCAGAATAGCTCGGCAGCATTCGGCTATTCACTCACTGCCATTCAGCCCCTATGTGAACGGTCGGCTGACCGAATCAGCTGCACTGAGCTGTAGTGAATAGCCGAACGTTGTTCGGCTCACTTCGCTACGGCTCGGTTATTCACTCGGCTGCCTTCGTCAGCTTTGTGACTAACCCTCTATGTCTTGTGATTGCAAAGCCTAACTGGTAAAGCGTCCTCTGTGCCCTGATGACACAAGGGGGGCTGAGCAACACCATGGGGCTGATTTATAAACTGTTTGCACAGCTCTTCGCTTTGCATAGGAGATCTGCAGTGCTGTATGGCCGTTAGGGGGTGCCGTGGTGCATAGGACTTTCCTGTGCTCTTCGTCTTAATCTAGTGACTATACAGCGCAGCAAAATATTTGTAAACAGTGTATAAATCTGCCCCCTTCGAGTTGCATGGCCAGCATTTTCCAATGCTGATTAGTACACAACCAGATGTCATTGCCAACACAAGCCAAACTTGGTTCTCTGTATTTATCAAGATGCATGTGTTATATGGCTGTCTAAAGTGTATTGATGATTTCTAGGGTGAACTTCTACTTTAAAGTATATCTAAAGCTAAACCTGGTTTTCTGTTATGGATGCATCAGGGAATGATTAGAATCCTTGTCAGGTTTTCTGTTTGTGTCCCACTGCAGAGATTTTCCCACATTTCCTGTATCTGATACATTTCCTGTATCAGAGACACAGCAAAAAGGAGGAAATCTTTCCAAAACAAAACAATAGATGGGGGGAATCTCCACAGTGCGTCACAAACAGCAAATAAAAAACAGACGGGTTTCAACACTTTCCCACAGTATCCAAAACTAAAGAAAAAAGTTTTTGGATTTAGATACACTTCTAGGTTTAGTAGCTATATGCTGTCATGCTCATAGAAATATGGCCTCCAGTAGTTTTCATGGTAGGCTGTGTGTAAGTACAGTCCAAAACTCTCTGCACTATAGATTCTTCTATATGTCCACATAATGTTGCACTAATATATAGCCATAGTCAAAATATCATGTTCACTGTAGGTTTTGACATTATACAGGGTTTGGTGGTCCCATTGAGAGCCTGTCCTTGACAAATCAGCTGTGTGCACTGCACATAATGAACAGCTACTGATATAGCCAGTTTATCATGCTCAGGTTGGGTTTTAGCTGCCGAAGAGTTATTCATGTAGTTACTTCAAGAATTAATAGGTATCCTTGAGCTGCTCATGGATCATTACTGCACGTTCCTATCCACAGATGATCCTCTTCCCCTGCCAGGTTTACCTGAATTGGAAGCCATATTTTTTTCAGGTACAGCCACGTGCTGGCAAAGTATGGCATTGCTATAAAATAAATGCATAATTCAGAAAGGAAAGTGCTGTACTTGTATGACTGGACAGTCAAGCACCACAAGCAAAAACATGACATGGGTCTTGCTGTTTTATACAAAAGAACTAGGGATGTTCAGATACCAGTTCAGATACCAGTGCCGATACTTGGCATTTTAGTGAGACTGGGGTTGCAGCGGTTTCAAATGATATTGGGTCCTGGCGCTCCACCACTGTCCTGAAATCATTAGTCTGTATTGTTTTGGAAAAACTGTCACATGACACTAAACAAAAATGTATCAGTAATTGGTATCTGTGAGTACTTGGACAAGTATCAGTACTTGTACTTGGTCTGGAAAAAATGGTATTGTGCATCCCTAATGTATATATATATATATATCTGTATATATATATTAAAACAGGGGTGCACAAATCTCAGGAGCCCTGTAGCCAATGCTCCTTAAGAATGACAGCTGCCTGCTAACTTTTTCCTAACCTCCTAACGTTTTTCTCTAGTCTAGCCTTGGAACTGGAAAAGTATCTGTACTTGTAGTTGTATCAAGTATGGAACTTGGTACCTGAACATCCCTAAAAAGAACTTTAGCAGGCAGGGTTACTATGGATGTAAAGGGGGAGGGGGTAGTCGGTTTTCAGGAAAATAGGGGTTTCCTGTCCTGTTATTGTGACGTACACCCGGCCCAAACTAGCTGTACGTAAATCACTCGTGAATATACACAGTTCTGAACCGAGCGTGGCGGCACAAGGTTGTGGCGATACCACTGACAGCCTCACCCTGCACAGAGATTTCCCAAATCGCGGGGGCACAATCTTAGGCCAGCAGACTGAGAGCGATCGACACAATGCAGTTAACCCTTCACCCACAAACGTTCGCTGCCACCATGTGTTTTTTAATGGAAACACAGACCGTGCCCAGCAAGTGCTGTGACAATTTAAAACACTTAAACAATGCCTATGATACCGCTGTCCCCTCAGACAGGAAAATGACAGGATTCACTATACAGTAGTTTTCTTCACAGAGGCAAGAACACTTTAAGTTCGTATTTATAGCGTAGAGAGGAGCTTAACAATTTTTAGGATCGTCCTTTAATAAAAGAAACGGTGCAGAAAATATACAGAAAAATATATTAATAAAAAGAGACAAAATATATATACAACAGAAAAATAAAAGGGAATAAAAGGTGAATACTCAACAGTCCTGGGTTTAGGAGTTCTGACAGAGTTCAGAGTTCAATAATCAAAAGAGAAGTCTGCAGGGCTCTTCTTTAAGCAAGCTTTCAGCATATGATGTCCAGAGATTAAAGGGGAACTCTTCTGCAATGTTAAGACTTCTTAATGTTGCTGCAGTTCCTTTTTGATGTTTCAAAACAAGACCTTTTTGTTAGCCCTCTAGGGGATGTCACCGAGCCGGCCCCTAGGGCAGGGCTGGGGATGGAAAGCAGGAGGAGGGACGAACCTTTATTTTACACTATCACTGCCCAATTCCAAATTATGAAATGCAGCTGATATTGTAACTCAGGTTTACAACTTGTGGGTGAATGCTGGGTCACCTGCGTCATTAGCTCTACCAGACCTGCTTGTGTTTATAAACTTGTCCACTAGTGACAGATGAATGCCTGGTTGCATGCCTTTAATTAGGGACAGCTATAAAAGGTTAGAGGTGATTTGGGACTCTCATTTGTGCTCGGCAATAAAGGCCCGATAAGCAGATCTCTCTTCTGCGGAATGTGGAAGGCCTGGCAAATGACTAGATGAAGGCCTGCATTTGCTCTGAACTGGGGGACAACAGAATGCTATTGTTAATATTCATACTCACACCCCATTATCGTTACACTTATTACTATAGTCCAAGACATGTACAGTTTTTTTTAATCTTTTTTTTTTTTAATAGTTTATCATTAATTTTTTTTTACTGTAATTGTATCTGACAATGACAGTGTTACACACAGGCGCATTGACATATTTAGGCTGCAATGGCATCTGCAGGCTAACGGCTCATTTTTTGTGAGTGAACTTCCAGCCTGATCAATATGTCAAAACTGGCATAATGACCACATGATCAAATCCACTGTGATTGGTCACCAATTGCTAATAGTAACCAGAGCTGTCAGTGATAGCCCTGTTTGACAGCTAGGAGCCCCACACAGTTTCAGTTGCTAGCTGTCAAAGTGAGGATGTAGATTAGTAGTGAGGAGGCTGGGCCAGCTGAAATAAATAAAATAAAAAATTTTCAGCATTCTTAAAAATTGAAGGGGGAGGATTAGAATGCTGCAAAGATCAAGTTTAGAGTAAAGGTCCCCAGTGGGAAAGCACATGTAGGGATGTAACCCCTAACACCCCCTGAATTACTGCAGTGTATTTTTCTGGGATGTACTTACTATTTTTCACCAATAGGGTGTGTTCATGGGTCACTTATGTTATCTCATCAACCAGATTTTGCTGTGACAAAGTATTGTTCTGGGTTACATCATATTTGGCTATGGTTTTGTAATAAGCCAATCATTGCAGAGAGTGTCATCAGTGGGAGGGGTTTACTATAGCAAAACCCCTGAGCATGCTCAGTGCTGGATTCTCTTGCTACCACTCCCCTATTGGACGTTTCCAGCTTAGGTGCCAAGGCCTATCCTCAAGGCGTACCATGTACTTACAGACTTTACTGGATACTGAAAAAGGACCTTACCCATGCTGATTGGATCCACGGGGACACTGGAGTAGCCACTTGAACCTCCATTGGTCCAAGCTGCAGTCATGACCTGACACAGAGCTTACACTACAGTAGAACCTCTGTGGGAATGGATCCACTTCTAACCGATTGTGAGGGAGAAGCTTGACCTTCAATCAAGGGACTGTCAACCAACAAGTGCCAGGATTCAGTGGAGTCACAAGGGGGTGCAGCCCGCACCCGGTGACACCATTGGAAGGGTGACACCAAAATGACTGATAGTCATTTTGGTGTCACCCCCCTCTGAAAAGTCGGGCCTTCGGTCATGGGCCGCGCGCCTGACAGTTTTGGGAGAGAGGAGGGGACCCAGTGGCATACCCCATCCTGCCGGGTGGCTGTCCCCTCCTCTCTCTGCCAGCGTCCATCACCAAGATGGCCGCCAGCAGGTATCAATAAGATTGCACGCATGCTTGATGACGTCATCGTGCACGCGCGTGGTGACGTCACGGCAGAGGGTTTCATCCGGTAACTGCTCCGGGTGACACCCGGCCCCGGAATGCCCCTGCCAGGATTCCTACTATTTTTGGGTATTCTAACTCTTCTTTTCCTTCAGTTCCACTGTTTCAAATAAGTATTTAAAAAGGCATCCATGGACTTCGTCTGCAAGAGAACCTAAACTGTGAGTAATATTCCTGAGGACAAGGTTATTCTCATCTGGGAGTCCCACTTGTATATTCCAGTCCCATTCTCCCACTTTACGGAGGCTCAAGATCTAGTTACCTACAGGTGGCCAGCGGTAGCTGATTGTAGAGGGCCATCTCACAGGCCCCTCCCCCCGAAAAAGGGCTATACAAACAACAATAAAAAATCTCACAGGGGTTCCAACACTTCCTTACTGCTCAACACTCTACGAAATAAAAAAATAAATACATCTTGTCATTGGATATACTTAACATTGTTATTTATTCATAATAAGGAGCTAATGGTTTATCTTGACATATTTCAAGAAAAATACATATGCATGTTAATAAATTGCCCCAAAAAATGAAGTTCTTGAACTTTGCATTATATTCATAAATACCTTCCTATTCACATGGTTATCTGACAGCTAGAAAGCTATCTGACATGCATTAAATCTGCCGATACTTTTCTCTTTTAAAAGAATTTTCTAAAGAAACTTTATCAAGCCTGACAAATGTTAATATAAAACCTATGTTTGTCCTTTAACAACATTCTAACCACTACCAGGTCTACTCAATGAGCATGAAGTCAGCCCCGCACTACGCCTAGGGGGTAAACACACTGGAGGGTTGTACACTGGTCCCAAAAATGTATTAATGTAATGCATGCGCTATGTCTGTGTTTGTGTTGTACTTTATTATTTATTGTTTGTTTTTTTTTTTTTTGTGTTCTCTGTTACATGATGTAATGTATTCTTACTTAACCATGCCCTACAGGACTTTTAGTCGCTGACACTGTTGTAACTCTGCGATTAAGCCCGCTTTGTAAGTTTATACTGTTGAAAAATCAATAAAAAATTACTTGCTAAAAAAAAAAAAAAAAACCTATGTTCTTCCAGAACCTATGGCACCAGCATGACCTGGCATCAATCCTGTCGCTGCACCTGCACAGCACCAGCCAAGCTCTTCTAAACACTTCTGAGCTAACAGCTTGCTTTTTTTTTTTTTTCACTGAGCACTTAAGGCGTAATTTTTCAAATGTTGTTTTGGAGAGTTTATTGGAGCTAATCGCGTACACCCCAAGAGAGGAACAGTGAGGCAGGCCCAAAACGAAGTAGGAATGAGATAGTTCAAGTAAAAGATACCGAAAAGATCTAAAGCCACCTGGCTCGCCTGAAGGGTAACGTAAGATTTTGTTGAAAAGGAGCAGAGCGAACATCTGTTTTCTGCTCAAGCCACTCTGACAGTTCCCGCTGAACAAGTAAAGCTTGCATTATCAATCATGATGGGATAAGCCAGATTTTCTGTTCCTCTCTAACTTTCTCCTTGTGCATCTCACTTTCCCCCTGTTCCTGGCATAAAGTACCTTGAACAGCGTGCACCAAAGTCAAATACTTAACTGTCACTGATAAGAATGAGGCAATATAATATGGTAGCATAGTAAATAATTCATTTCCAGATAAAAATGTTTAGGATAAAGGACCCACGAAGTTTAACATAAATGTTATACATACTACACAGGCACAGGAATACATAGTGATACATGAAAACAGATGGATACACAGATAGTTGGTAGATAGATAGATAGATAGATAGATAGATAGGGGCATAGATTTTTTTTTTCCTGGATGGGGGGGTTCAGCCTTGGGAGCCTTGAGGAGAACAATGAGGTGCAGCAAATTCTGGGTGTGAAAAAATCACACCCAGAATTTGCTGTTAAAAGATCGGGAGACCCCAACTTATGTAGGCTATACATAATGCAGAATTTGTCCGGTTCTTGATGAGCTGGCAAAAATTTCCACAGTGGGCGCCCCAGTCAGCACCCTTCCACCCGGCATCCCTCAATCAGAAGATCCAAAGAGCCAGTTGCAAAATCTTCATCGGAACAGAGCTTAGAGCCTTTTACCAGCTGCTGTCAGAATACAATGGGAACAGTGGGGGATTGGTCCATCCACTCTATCAATGTGGATGGAGGAATCTGTTATATTTGTTTTGTTCAGCCTGTAGGTTGAAGGAAAAAAATATGGCAGTGTATAGCCAGCTTTAGCATTGAACGCCACTGAAGTCTATGGAGGGTGAATTGTGATGCTAAATTTTGGCCATTTGTAAAGCTAATAAGCATCGTATTGTAAAAATGTATATGGGAGATGAGCACTGTCATCAGGCCCGGCGCTAGCGCAAGGCAAGTAAGGCGGGCGTGAGGGCGGAAAAAGCAGGGCATTTTGACAAGTAACCCCCCCCCCCGATGTTTGCGCTATGTTTTTTTTTTACTTACCTTCGATGCGGGAGAGCAGCGGTGAGTCAGCGCTGGTCCAGTGGGAGGAGCTCCAGGTGGGGTCCTAATTTAGCTGGCCGGCGACTGCCTGAGGATCCTGACACGTGCGGCACCTCAGGCAGTCGCCGGCCAGCTAAATTAGGACCCCACCTGGAGCTCCTCCCACCGGACCAGCGCTGACTTGCCGCTGCTCTCCGCACCGAAGGTAAGTGGAAAAAAAAAAACCATAGCGCAAACATCGGGGCATTTTGACAAGTACAAAACTTGTCAAAATGCCCTGTCAAAATGCCCTGTTGACTACAATCCTAGCACCGGCCCTGACTGTCATATTGGGATTTTTGGAATATTGGGATATTTAGGAATATTTAGCACAAAAAAAATGTTTTAACTACTGTACAGTGGGGAGAGGGTATGTTTAATGAGACTTCAAGGACAGCAGTGCCCCAATCTGACTTATTACAACTTGTAAATGGCTTTTTAGGTAGTTTTGGTTGTGCCACCTACATTTTTATCCAGTGGTAATAGGGTTGAATTGAATGGTGGAAGTAGCAGTCACACAGATCTGAAAGCTATATGAAAAAAATATATATATAGCCAAACTCCTAAATCACAATCCTTGTACCCACAACATATGCAATAATTACTGTGCCACAAGTAAATGGCTATCAGACAAATACAGACAAAAAATGAAACTCTTCCACCACATATGCTTTAACCCACACAGCCACACAGAAGAACTTAATTAGCATAATCAGTGAATACTTAGCAGCCCGTAACTGTTATACACTATCATATAAAGATTGTAGCTTCAGGAGAACATAATGTACCTAGAGTGCAAAAGTCATGAGTATGTCTTATACAGCCCAGTGTACAGAGTGCAGTGGTCATGAGTATGAAATATACAGCACAGCCTATATAGTGTAGGGGTCATGAGTGTGTAACACACAGAGTTCAGAAGTCAGGAGTGCGTAATGCATCAGAAATGCATAACA
Source organism: Nanorana parkeri (assembly GCF_000935625.1). Taxonomy (NCBI): domain Eukaryota; kingdom Metazoa; phylum Chordata; class Amphibia; order Anura; family Dicroglossidae; genus Nanorana; species Nanorana parkeri. The sequence goes on from NW_017306566.1 coordinate 96,431, forward strand.
CACACAGTGTAGGGGTCAGGAGTTCTTAATGTGCAAAGTGCAGGGGTCAGGAGTGTGCATTGCACAGAGTGGTCAGGGGTATGTAACACACACAGTGTGGAGATAAGGAAAGCTTAATGCACAGAGGAGATAAGGAAAGCTTAATGCACAGAGTTCAGAGATCAGCGGTGCGTAATGCACAGGGCAGGGCTCTAGAATGCATAATGCACAGAGTGCAAGACTCAGAAGTACACATCACACAGAGCACAGGGGTCAAGTGTGTAATGCACAGAGTGCAGGGCAGAAGATTGTATATTGCAAAGAGCTCAGGGGTCTGGAGTGTGAAATGCAAAGGATGCAGGGGTCAGGATTTGTGTAACAAACTGAGAGCAGTGGTCAGGAGTGCATAATGCACAGGGCGCAGGGGTCAAGAGTGCACAATACACGGAGTGCAGAAGTCAGGATTGTGCAATGCACAGAGAACAGGGGCCAGGAGAGCATAATCCTTAGAGTGCAGGGGTCAGGATTGTGCAATGCACACAGTGTAGTCATCAAGAGTGCTTAACATACAGAGTGCAGGGGCCAAGACTGTATATTGCAAAGAGCACACGGTTCAGGAGAGTGTAATGAATAGAGTGGAAAGGGCATCCAACAAACTCGCCGTCCTTGATCACCTTAGTAAATTGCCAAGAACAATTCCCATACCCTTCAGACCTTGCGTCCTGCAGAAGAATTGGGTGGGAGGAGTATGGAGGTCCATCAAATACATTTCAAATGAATAAAGTTCAAATTAACTCCTTTTCAACTTAAATCTGGCAAGAGTCTAGGCGCTTGCAACCTAACTCCACATTGCTACCAAAATGTTGGAAACATTTTAGCTTCCAACTTTTAGCTTCCAACTTCCACAACAATTATGACACACCCCCTTTGCTCAACTTCTAGAAGCCCACATTGTCGTGACCCACAAAGGAGGGTAAGGACACCCATTACTCTCCCATTTATAGACCAATGTGCTTGCTAAATGTGTATGTAAGGTTTGACTTTAAGATCATAGCCAATCACCTTCGACCGCTGATACCTAACATAGTATTTTCAGAACAAGTGAGCTTTGTACAGTGCAGGGAAGCTTGGGACAATACTATCAAAGTTATCAACCTGATCCACATAGTGACAAAAAGGATGGTGGACTGTCTCCTTTCCACAGGCATCAAGAAGGTATACGACAAAGTTGCCTGGGACTACATTACAGTGACCCTACAACATATAGGCTTAAAAAATAAAATGTTGTCCAGAATCCTTCTACTATATTTAAACCCTCATGCTAAGCTATGAAATTTGCCCGAGATTGTAGAAGACCACACAGATGCTTCACAAATATCTCCATTTAACCTTGACACATGCTGAATATGTAGTAACACCAATGGAATATGTATGCACATGTGGTTATTGTGTACCCTATTTACCCTCTGTTTTAAGGTGGCCCACAGACTAACCTCTGTCATTTAAGGAAATCATCTGCCCTTTAGCCCAGCACTTGCTACATCATTCAAACTTGCCTTTACAGATAGTACTCCCTCACCATCCATCTACTAAATGCATCAAAATCTATGATACCTCACCACTGGAAATTTCCAGATCTTCTGACATTCGAGAATAGCTTTACTGAGTCAATTATATTGCAGAAATGGAGAAATCTACATTAGCCAGCATAACATGGCCAGGTTCCTTTGTACCTGGTCTTGCTGTATAGCATGTAAATGAACTAAAGAATTACAACTCAATAAGTTAAAGGGTGAGTTAACCACCTCTTCTGGTGATACACACCAGGACCCTGGAGACAGAGGTTAGCGATCCTTCTAGACACAAAAGCAGCATAAAACCCATGTAATGGGGGGAGGTGTTGCCTGAACGATGGACATGTTCCTAACTTACCTCCCCTCTGTACCCCTACTCACATTTCCCCCCCACCTCCCATTCTTCTATCCCTACTTACTGACTATCTTCCCCCTCCACTATTTTGCTATGACCTCCTATACCTCTCTCCTACATCTCTCCCCAATGATCTTCTTCCCCAGTCTCCATCTAGAGCCTAAACCTATCCCAAAAATCCATACTTTATACTTGACCAAACAACACCTCCCAACACTAGGACCCATGGAATGCATTCATCTGACTGCTTAATTGCTCTAGTGAGAAGAAGGGGGGTCATCTTGCGATGGAGGAAAAAACTAAAACTAAAGGACCCAGGTTGGTCTATGGGGAGTTGGATGTAAACAGACATGTGTCAGTTTACATCAGATTACCCCTAATCTGTCACAATTAGGTCAGTCAAAACAGAACTCTGTTCCATTTGGTTTTCTGGACCTAACCAGAGTCAGGGGTAATTGGATGAAAACAAACACATGTTCGTTTAGATCCGGCTCCTCATAAACATCAGGCTTCCGATCAGATCCGCCTAAACAAACTAACAGGCGGACCTGATTGGAATGCCTGTGTGAAAAGGGCCTTATGTTTCTGATTTCACACTCAGGAATATTACGTCATTGTGATTACTGTCAAATCCAATGTTGTTTTTTCAGGCATTGTAATTATTTCAATCAATATTCTGATTTCATAGTAAGCATTTGGATGGCACAGTCATCATGATGATACCACTGTACAATGTAATATAATTACAATGTGGCACAGTTGGTATAGTGATGGCAGTAGCAATAAAAAAAAATGTTTTAGCTGTTGTACCAATTTCAATACCTATACTGGGGAACCCAACAAAGGAGATATTAAAGTTGGAGGAAGACAAAAATACATGTGGGTTACAGGCTGAAAATTTTCCAACTTAGCCTTTTTCCCGCTAGTGAGACAGTGGGGAAGCCTCTATATGTCGTTGCTGTGCTTGAAGGGGCTTCTAGTGATCTCTGCTCAATACAGTAAAACCTTCCCCTTTATAGAAAAAAAAGTTAGTAGAATGTTGGATATTGCAAATTGCAATTCCTATCATCAGGAGAATGCATAGTGATGTCCCCTTATATAACATCCAAGGGCTGCCACTATGTGACTACATTGTTGTGACAAATCCTGGTCTCCTGGCATTATCTTAAGTTGGCTATACACTTAACAATATGTGATCCAGGCATGAGCGATCACGAACAAGCAATTCATCACTGAGTAAAAAAATAGAACGAAGCAACACACACGGTATTGTTCCACACTTTGCCATCAACTGGAAATTTAAAACGAAAATATGATCTATCAGTTATAAATGAAAATAACCTATTAGAAATGATCATTTAACAGATCTGAATTAAGCTCAGTTCTCCTACACACATGCAGATATTTGCCAATCAAATTTTGAAATGGGCGATCAACATGGCAAAAGTCTAAATCAGTCAAGATCTCACTAAAACAACCAATGGAGGGTCTGTGGGGTACAATTTTTTTTCAGTTCAAAAGGTTTATTTGCATTGAATGATCGATATTATAATTATATTGATAACTGTGTGGCCACCATTAAACACAAACTTTTCTGAAGAAAAGGGGCATTGCTAGACCCTGGCAACCAGGGCACACGTCACAAGTCTTCTACTGGGTGCCCCAGGTCTCCTTTTTAGTTTTTCTTCATTCCAGGTATGATCCTGTAGATCAGGTTTTGCTGAACTTGAGATTGGTTGTATCTTGTACAACCATACTATGTGCAATAAACTTTTGCAACATATAGAAAATATGTTTTGAACCTCCAAACAAAAATTTGACACCACACCCCCACCTTTACAAATCCAACAACAAAATACACTATAAACGAGGCTTTTAAGGTGTCACATCACAGTGAGAGGAACACAGTCATGTTTGTATCAAACATATCAGTATTTATTGATATACATAATAAATAGCAAAACAAAACTTCCATTAAAACATGTAAAATGACTAGTATGACAGTAACATCTCCCTTCATAATTCTCTGCTGTACAATGTCAAGATATCATTCCTCTCCAGACCACACCAATGCATTATGTACATACATAAGTTCATACATTCTTTTATCTTCAATTTCATCACATAAATAAACTGGGTACAATCTTGGTCCATATAATACTCCTTGAATCATGCATAATTGTGTGGTGGGTCCAGCCTTCTACGCGTTTCACCAAAGCTTCTTTAGGAAGATGGGAGGCAGCCATCTTCTGTGAACTTGGTGATGGATAAATCCACAAACTTGGGGTACAGCCCCCATCATCCAGGGGGCATAGAGAGTAAGGAGCAAAGAAAGGTAAAAAGGCATGTGGGGCTTGGTATTTTTCCATAAAAACCTTGCCGGTGGTAGCATGGGAGTTCAGTTCATTAGATCAGCTCCTCCGGCCACTCCACCCGTAGCTCCGCAAGCAAATCCATGCCGCAACATGACACACTGCCCCGGCATGTGACAGATGCAGCCTAGGCGGACCAGCTACTTTTCTAACATATCAAATAGCTCCCCTACTTTTGGCTTTTAATTTCAGTCATGACACTACACCTATGAAATCAAAATAAGGACTGTTTTAGACCAATTGTTTTTTTTCAGAAAACAAATTATGCCAATCACACACTCGGATTTAATCCAAATTTAATTTATAAGGCTTAACTAAACATATAGGATATAAGGCACGATGGCAGCAATTACTATGTAATTTGAGGTGTCATTTGAATGCCCTGGTTCTCTGGCCTGTGACCGCTGTCAGATCATGTCAGAAAAGTGCAACTACAAAGTGGACATAGACTAGAAGGGAAGAAAACACAGAGAAAGGATGAGGAGAATAGTTACATTTGGGTTTTCAGGGGTGCTGCAGGTCTTTTAGGACCATAGCAACTATCCTACTGAAGCCTCTTCCATTTTCAGATGGTGGGAACAGTTGTACATCATTCTACAGTATATTATACAGGAGGAACACACAGAGAAATGCTAGCTCATACACTGCCTGGCCAACAAAAAAGTCACCACCTGGATTTAGCTAAGCAAATAGGTCAGAACCTCCCATTGGATAATTAGTCTAGGTTCAGCAACGTTATGTGCCCATAAAATGAGGTCAGCTGCTGTCATGGATTGACTCGGACAGGTGTGCCGTAATGACATGGCCGGCTCCTCCCCCTGGGCGTGGCGCCTCCTCACTCTCTTAAACACAGCTGAGTCAGTCACTCGGTGTTCAATCATTGTGGAACGTCGAGCGACTGACTCTGTGGGAAACAGAGCCACAGACCATCCACAGCCTTAAGTGAGGGGTTCAGCCTCCCTGTCGGGAGTACTCAGCTACTGCCAACTGCTGCGGCTCACATTGCTACACAGGAATACCTCCTGTTCCACCTGAACTCTCTCCACTCCTGAACCGCAAGTACAAGGGGATCTTCCCCCACCTATTGGTAGCCACTTCAAACCATATCAGATGTATATGCTAGCCATGAACTGTGTGCATTGATACCAACTGAACATACCTGATTGCAGATTACTACAGATTGCATAACCTTGCTCTGCTGGAGATAACCTTAGCTAATCCACCGCATTATAACCTCCCAGGGAGTTAGTGAATGCATGTTGTTATTATTTCTGCCACACCAGGGTCATTGGGAATTGGAAAGGAGTGATAGGAAACGCTTCCCTAATTGATTCCTGCAGTGGAAAACTACAACCCACCACACGCCTCCACTTGAGGCTGATAGTATACTCACAATACCTAGACTTATACCTGAGACCCTCATTGGTCATATCCATGTAACACTCTAGGACGGGTACATGATGTGGAACGGAACCCCATCGCACTGGGTGTATTGGGGTTCCGCATGACTGACCGAACCCTTACACCTAGAGTGTTAGTTCCGCAGTTGAGATCCAATAGAATACTGCCTGCTGGATTGTGACAGCTGCCTACCTGAATATACTGAATGACCAGGATTTTCCATCAATGGATTTTTTTCTTCCCTAATGGCACATTGGGCATATTCCAAGATGACAATGTCAGGATTCATCAGGCTCAGAGTGTGAAAGAGTGGTTCAGGGAGCATGAGACATCATTGTCATACATGGATTGGCCACCAGACCAGTCCAGACCTTAACCCCATTGAGTATCTTAGGGATGTGCTGGAGAAGACTTTACGCAGTGGTCCGACTCTCCCATCATCACTACAAGATCTTGGTGAAACAATTAATGCAAATCTGGACTGAAATAAATGTTGTGACATTGTATAAGCTTATCAAAACAATGACATGGCAAATGTGTGCTGTAATCAAAGCTAATGGCGTTCCAATTAAACATTAGGGTGTGTTACTTTTATTTTAGCCAGGCATTGTATATGTGTGCCATGTACATATAGTTTAGAGGACATATTTTATGATGTCATTAAACCCAACATAAATCAGTAGCTATGATGATATAATTGAAGTGCTGCTCCCACTAGTCAGAAAGTGATGCAGGTCATTTTTAAGATCACAGTTTGCATCAACTGGCCTGTCAAAATCACTGCTTTAAAAACCTTTTCCTTTAAATTACACAATCTGGTTTTCACAACAAGATTTACTGAACAACAACCAGTAAACCATCTGGTCAGCTATCCAGTATCTTTACAGTGGCAGCATTTGAATTAAATTAATCTCAGGCATTATGCAAGGTCTTAGCTGTTACCTGTTAGAAGCCAAATTCATAAACTTTTATAAGGAATCTTTTTCACTATTTAAAATCGTATGGTACATCCTTAAATGATGCAAAAAGAAATAAAACAGAAAAAAGAAAAAAAAAAAAAACATCTGCTAAGGGCAAAATTATTTTTCATTTGCAAACATTTCTATTTACTATGAAATCAACTTGAATTCAAGCAAATATTGTTTTTCTACAACATCTGTTTCCCTTTAATTGTATAATATTTTGCAATAGTATATGCACTATTCTGTCTTACTTATTTTTAATGTTAAGATGACAAACATTTTCCTCTGCTATTATTCTTCTGTAGGTTAAAGACTCAGCCATATGGCGCAGTTAGAGTGTACAGCTTTAGGCCAACTTTTAAATGGAGTGAATGTACTTATCTTTAATGTGTCTTGCTTTGAAGTGAGCAAATGCTGCCACCTATTGCATATGGAACATGGTGCTTCAACCTGCTTTAGAAAATAATGAAATGCCTCCTGAGTGCGTCTAATTCATTATGAAATTGTTAGCTTACTTTTTCTATCCATAGTTTTCTTGCAGTTTTATCAAATGCCAACGGGCATAAGTCCACCTGGGATGCATCACAGTCTTACCTGCCCCCATCACACCTACCCCCCCCCCCAAAAAAGCTGTTTTGAAATGATGAAATGGCACCCAGATTTTTAGCATTGCTCACCATTCTTCTGTTTAACACACAGATAATTGCAGGCGAGCAAGTTACAAGCTACTAACAACTATTGTGACTGGCTCATAAACTGCAACTTTTTGACATTCAGTGAGTTCTATTACAAGTTAGAAGAATTTGTGACAGACTGTTACTGTGCTGATCTAAGTGCCTTTAGTGTAATTTCTCTTTTTAAAACAGCAAGTGGTTTTCTACATAGGCATCATAGTCCTAGATAACTGACAAGTGTGCATATGCATTTGCCAAACTGCCTACAAAGAAGGCTGACAAGCCTCTGCATTGTTGTTACTTGCCAGCAAATCTGACATTCATTTAAACTAAAACTGACACTAAACTCATGAGTTAAATCTTAAAGATGCATTCAAGTATCCTAACTATTAACACAAATCTATCTTATTTGTGTATCCTCAGTTGAAGATCCTCAAATCATCTTTGAATTGGTGCTGACACTGTCCTTCCTTCTGGAGGGTGGCTACTTGTGTTCCCCTTCGTCCCTGTGTGTCAGTGACGTGCTGTGCCTTCTGTGCTGGGTGAGGAATCCCCCAGCCAACCGAAGCTCCGCCCCCATCCCGCTGAAGTCCCGTCCATTGTCCCGCCGAAGCTCCGCCCTGTCCCATCGAAGCACTGCCCCCACCTTGGTAACCAAGCTGTGTGGAGAGAAGGAAAGGAGGAGGCAGGGAGGAGCCTCCCTGTCCCTCACTTGCTCTAGTGAGGCATCGAGATCGATGTCCTCACTGTTTTTTTTCTTCAGTTTTTTTGATTGGACAGCTTGGACCAATGGTGCTTTGCTATTGGTCCAAGCCATCCACAAAGCTCATGCCTCTAACACAGAGTAGAGGCTGTGACCAGGGGTGTATCTACCTCAAGGCAAACTAGGCATTTGCCTAGGGCGGCAATTTCCAGGGGGGCAGCAGAAAACGCTGCCCCAAACCAATGAGGCGGACAGGGCCGGACTTGCCTTTGGGCATACTGGGCACTTGCCCGGTGGGCCAAGGCTGGGCGGCACAGAATCAGGCAGCGGCAGCTTCCTAATGAGGCAAACTAGAAAGCTGCAAGGTCCTAAGAACGCCTGCCTAATTAGAGAGCTGCCCGGTGGAGGTGAAAGCCCAATGAGATGCAGTCTAGCTGGCTTTGTACAGCACGTGGAGGAGAAGCAGTGGGTGGCTAGAGGCTGGCCATAGCATGTGATCTGATGGTGGGATGTCCAAGAAGCAGGCTGGGGACTGCGCTGTATCCTGTTGGTACTGATGGCACTTCGAGCTGCAGGTAAGAGGAGCAGCACATGTATGCAGGGAAAGGGATTCTGCTCAGTCCTCCTGAGACCCTGCACAGCCCACCATAGACCCCACACAGCTCACCATAAACCCTACACAGCTCTCCTGAGAATTTGTGCACTGTATCCAGTGACTGAAAGGTTGCGCAAAATGTCAAAACAGGATGGGGTGGGACAAATTTAGATTGAGGGGGGTGCCCAAGTTTAGTCTTGCCTAGGGCAGCACAAAACCAAAATACACCACTGGCTGTGACATCTCTTGTCTCACCAAGTTAGGTTACACAAGCAGTGGGGAAGCCTGCTGCTGTGTAACCTAACTTACTGTCAAAAGCAGGATGCAGCGCCGCCTGTAATTAACAGGCAGCGCTCCATCCATTTAGGCCCCATTCACACTGAGCGATTCGCAAATCACGCGTTTGTCACGCGATTTGCATTTTGCGCGATGTCGCGCGATATCGCGCAAATGATTGCATTGACAAACTAGAATCGCGGCAAAATCCGCTCCAAAAAGGGTCCTGCTGTAGCGACGCACGACCCGCGACAGCGACGGACAGAGCCCCATTGCCATGCATTGGAGTGCGATCTCGCGCAATAAATCGCTCAGTGTGAATGGGGCCTAAAGGTTACACAGCGGGGAGGCTTTCCCTGCTGTGTAACCTGCAACAAGCCACTCTGAATGGAGAAAAAGCTATCAGCTTCAGACTTGAAGCTGACAGCTTTTTCCTGCATAATAATAGGTAAAGCTCTGCCTCACCTGACCGCACGGCCCTGCTGTGTGTGTTGTAAAGTAGCCACCGCTCGAAAGCTCACTCCCGTGATGGACTACAACTTTAACAGTCCACAGAAACAATATTAAAAAAAAGTGTGGAGTTCCCTCCCCAATCAACACCAGACCCTTTAGGTGAGGTAGGAATTTTAGGGGGACCCCAACACCAAAAAAACAAAAAGAACGTTGTGGGAGCCCCTCCAAAATTTCCACCAGACCCCTGATATGAGCAGCAGCCTGGCAAAGCAGGAAAGAGGGTAGCGGGGAACGAGTGTGTGCCCCCCTCCCCTGCACAATGAGGACTAGTGCCTCTTCCCCACAACCCTGGCCCAGTGGTCCCTAATGTCAGTTTACTGCAAAAAAAGTTGTGTGTAAATACTACCGCATACAAAATTATTGAAAATTAACCAGAATCCTGAACGGAATTGACTTTCGAACCTGAATCCCGAAAAAAGAAAAATCCGAAGCAAAATAAACGGAATTTTTTGCCGGTGCACATGTCTAATTACATATATATTTATGTTCTGCAATGTGAATGGGAATATGGAACATATATAAAATAGGTGCTATCCCAATTTGGCTGCAAAAGTGGAAATACACTTTAAGTGCACCGCAGGGGAGTAACTACAGATCATGGGGCCCCGTATCAAAAATTTGATGGGTCTCCCCAGCACATTTTGCGCGATGTCGCGCGATATCGCGCAAATGATTGCATTGACAAACTAGAATCGCGGCAAAATCCGCTCCAAAAAGGGTCCTGCTGTAGCGACGCACGACCCGCGACAGCGACGGACAGAGCCCCATTGCCATGCATTGGAGTGCGATCTCGCGCAATAAATCGCTCAGTGTGAATGGGGCCTAAAGGTTACACAGCGGGGAGGCTTTCCCTGCTGTGTAACCTGCAACAAGCCACTCTGAATGGAGAAAAAGCTATCAGCTTCAGACTTGAAGCTGACAGCTTTTTCCTGCATAATAATAGGTAAAGCTCTGCCTCACCTGACCGCACGGCCCTGCTGTGTGTGTTGTAAAGTAGCCACCGCTCGAAAGCTCACTCCCGTGATGGACTACAACTTTAACAGTCCACAGAAACAATATTAAAAAAAAGTGTGGAGTTCCCTCCCCAATCAACACCAGACCCTTTAGGTGAGGTAGGAATTTTAGGGGGACCCCAACACCAAAAAAACAAAAAGAACGTTGTGGGAGCCCCTCCAAAATTTCCACCAGACCCCTGATATGAGCAGCAGCCTGGCAAAGCAGGAAAGAGGGTAGCGGGGAACGAGTGTGTGCCCCCCTCCCCTGCACAATGAGGACTAGTGCCTCTTCCCCACAACCCTGGCCCAGTGGTCCCTAATGTCAGTTTACTGCAAAAAAAGTTGTGTGTAAATACTACCGCATACAAAATTATTGAAAATTAACCAGAATCCTGAACGGAATTGACTTTCGAACCTGAATCCCGAAAAAAGAAAAATCCGAAGCAAAATAAACGGAATTTTTTGCCGGTGCACATGTCTAATTACATATATATTTATGTTCTGCAATGTGAATGGGAATATGGAACATATATAAAATAGGTGCTATCCCAATTTGGCTGCAAAAGTGGAAATACACTTTAAGTGCACCGCAGGGGAGTAACTACAGATCATGGGGCCCCGTATCAAAAATTTGATGGGTCTCCCCAGCAACCTCTCTCTGTAGCACCTGGTAGAGTTACTGATGACAAAAGTGTAATTGATCTTAATATAAAGTATTCCTAAATCAAGGACAGGTAGCAAGAGATGCGTCAGCATAGTCTGCACACTACCAGGGGTCAGTACAGAAGGGTAGCAGTGCAGGGAATTAACATTTAACATTCATTTTTCATTTACCTAATCAGTTAAAGAATGTTCATGTGGGTACTGTTGTGGTCATTAGCAATGTGCAGTGTTGGGTGAAGATGTTTCAAGAAGGAAAAACCGAAATTCCGCTACAGTGTCCCCATAAACATTCTTTTGCTGATTATGGATTTCCTTAGGTGCGCAACCCTCTTTTACCAGAAATTCAATTACAGCTCTTGGTTTTAGCCGCAGATCCATGGTTCTAATCAGTCAATCTGAAAAAGAAAAGCATACATTAGAGGAGTAAGGCAGGGGTGTCCCGAGGCTGGGTGACACCCGTAGCGGAGACCGGGTGACACCCCGCCGTGACGTCATCGCGCATGCGTGGTCATCTTATTGACGCGTGCCGGCGGCCATCTTGGTGATGGACGCCAGCAGAGAGAGGAGGGGACGTTCACCCAGCGGGATGAGGCATGCTGCCGGTTCACCGCCTCTCCACTTGACACTGTCGGGCTCTCAGTCCGTGACCAAGTGCCCGACTTTTCATAGGGGGTGACACCAAAATGACTATCAGTCATTTTGGTGTCACCCTTCCAATGGCGGCACCCGGATTGCACCCCCCGCACCCCTCTTGTGACGCCACTGGGGTAAGGACACCTCTATATTTTGGTACATCAATATTCACAGTCACTCTAATAGATCTCAAATTACTGACATGGAGGCATTACTTTTTGTTTGCCCCACGTAATTAAATGTGAAAAAACAGCCAAAAATGAAATAGCACCTCTTTGTCAAAAAAATTTTCAAGAACTATACATCATGTTCTTCAAAGTGGTTACTCTACTAAAGATACAGTTGAGTGGACAAATGTTTGGTACATACATTGAAAACATTCACTTATAAAAATAAATTGGAAAAGTAACATAAAATCATCTTCTAAAATGTGTAATCACATAATACTGGGTGGAGACTTGTTCTGCTAAACATGCAATGGTCATGACACAGGGGGTACTATTCTGTCAGTCAGCTTTTGGGGAGATGAAGAGAAAGATGGAGAGTAGGGATGTGCATAGTGACTTTGGCAAAAGTAAAATTACTAATTTTGCAGCTGGTGAGATTTATTTAAAGCAGAACCCCAAAATGTCACTTATGATCTATTATTTTATTTTTTTAGAGGGTGTGTTTTGGGGGTTGCATTCATGGCAGTTTAGTTTATTTTATTTAGTATTCTTTGTATTTGAGATTTTTCTTTTCTTTTGCTGTATTTAAATGTTATTTGTATTGTTTTCCATTTTTGGTCTCTTTGGTTTTTTTTCTCTTTCTTTGAAAAAAAAAGAAAACATAAAATAATGAGGCTAATGAGGGGTGTTTTTGGCACACAAATGGGTGCCGGATAGTTAAAACAAGCTTCCATAACTCTCAGGAGCCATTTAAAGAAAACTGCTACTTTAGAAACCATGAATACAGCATGTGATATTAAATCTTAATTAAAAAAAATATACATAGTGATGAAGATCCCAGCACTTACCTTGCTTGCACGTCCCTTTCATTTACCACTATGGTTGCTTTTAAATCCTGATGTAAAGAATGTTCCCTTTCATTGATCCTGCCTTTGGGTGGCTCTGTCCCCTTACAGAGACCCATGGAGCCACCAATGTGTGTGCGTTCTCAACTGGAAACATGGACTCGTGTGTTTGCATCCACTGAAGCCTATGGTGCCAGAAGCAAACCATTGCCTTGCTCCTCCCTCTGACTGTTGATTGACAGGGCCTGGAGTCTGAGCTGTTCCTGCATATGAAGGGCACAGGGAGCTTGCCCCATTACCCAGATGTCCAAAAGAAGCAGCTATGTGGACCTGGAGCTGCTGGTGGGGAGAAGGTGGGCAAATTAATTTTTCGGGCACCTTTTTTAAGGAAAAATGTACTGGGTAATGTTGCACTGCTTAACATAACCCAGAAACTTTCCAATGCATTTAGCTCAAATGGATCTTCACAGAAAGTTTAGGGAAAATACTCTTATTCTGCTCATTCCTAATGGGGAGGTGCTCCTGTCGCTGGAAGATTATATCAAGAATTTTAGTTGAGAAGCAATACTGTAAAAAGGTAAAGCAGATTGATTAATGATATAGGGATTCTACAGATCAAAATATCTGCCTTGAGTTCTATATTAATTCTTTGACATTAATATCGTGTTGCTTTTTGTACTCTATTATATGTTGCTGCTGATTTTTTGTTATTCGGCACCCATACTGTCATCCACAGGCCCTCCCTACAGGCAGCATAAAGAGCTTGCCTCCCCCTTTTTGGCCAGAGAGTCCCAGGTTGCTAAGAACTGGGTGGAAAGATGTGTAAGGACAATGCACATCTCCCCTTCTAGCTTTTAGCAACCTGCTTGGCTCTGGCCTGCATCCCTCTTAGCTCCTGGCAACCAGTGACGTTGCTGGTTTCCAGGAGCTGAGTGGGACGCTCTGGTGGCTGACGTCCTGCTAAGCTCCTCACAACCAGTGACGTTTGTGAGCTGGGTGGGACGCTGGCCAGAGCTGGGTCTTGCACCAACCACCAGCACCCCAACAAAAACCCCTTCCCCTCCAGAACATGACCACCCAGAGACACCCCCATCCCCCCTGCTTCAGGCAGTGATTACACTAGGGACACCCCTAGTCATCCATATACCTTGATATGACATTGGTAATTTTTTTTCCTGACGATAACATAAGTTCTAGGCCATGCAGAAGACCACAGGGCATAACTGGAGCTGCTGAAGCCATGAGATATGCATATGACTGTCCAGGATGCCAAAATACAGACTTTCTCATGGAAACTAATTTTCAGCTTATCAAATCCCCATATGAGCAATGGGTAATCATCTCCCTGTCCCTGCAGAAAAGACGGCTTTAAACTGGAGCAGTTGGGCAGCTTCTGATGGAGTACAGCAGTCAACTGTCTTGCAAATTGAAAGCTGTGGTAGTAAAAACTGATTTGTACATCACCAGGAGTTGCAAGTGCGCGCGCGTTGTAAATTTAATTAAACAGCAGGTGCAAAATCAGGTCATATGGCTTTGATGTGCCCCATGTGACAATGACAAGTAGACAATGATTCTAATACAGGGACATTTGCATACATTTGCATTGGATTGCAGAGAACACTGTATCTTTCACCTCCTCTTGTGATGTGTTTTTGGGAAGTTTTCTTCTGTTTCAATGAACTGCTGCTGCAGTCGGGCTGATAAACACAAGACATTGTTAGAAATTCAATAAATGAGAGCCCATCTGTGTGAAGCAGAGCCTTAAAGGAAAAATATTTGATCGTGCATTATTCTTATTTGTACGCATTTTTTTTTTTTTTATTGTTTCTTACTGAATTCTATGGTGCTGTTATCTTACTAGTTGCAAAATCATGATAGCTGGCATATAGAATATTTTTTCTTTTGTCCTTCTAAATATTTTAGTGTTTTTTAGAACTACAGAGGCAATATGGCTGGGCATTCGATAAAAAAAAGGTTCATAGAATAATGGTCTTTAGAGTTAAGCTCCACATTTGTTCAACAAAATTCACTCTAGGTCAACTATGTTGTAAATAGCATGAATTAGACAAATGTTTATTGCAGATCCTTGCCTGTATCTCTTCTGCAGGTATTTAGATTCCAATTTTCATGCAATAAGAGTGCTAGGTTGGAGGCTCTGCCTTTTCCATCTCCAGCATCCATTAAAGAGACACTAAACTCAGGAGGTAAATCTTAAAAATACATTCAAGTTCCCTAACTAGTAACAAAAATGTTACCCCCTCCCTCCCTCCCTCTCTCTCTCTTCCCCCTTTAGTGTCCCCCAAACATGTTCTCATGTATGAAATTGTGACAGACAGTTTATACTTTGGACAATTTACCAACTTCCTACTAAGTTTTTCAGTGGCTTTCACTCCTCTCTCCCTCCTGGCTGTCTTTCCTTGCTCTCTCTCTCTTCTGGCTTTCTCTCCTTGCTGTCTCTCCTGGCTGTCTCTCTCCTGACTGTCTCTCCTCTCTCCTGGCTGTCTCTCCTCACTCTCTCTCCTCACTCTCTCTTCTCTAACTGTCTCTCCTCTCTCTGCTCTGAGTGTCTCTACTCTCTCTCCCCTGGCTGCCTCTCCTCTATCTCCTGGCTGTCTCTTCTCTCTCTTTCTCCTGCCTGTCTCTCCTCTCTCTCCTGGCTGTCTCTCCTCGCTCCCTCCCTTGCTGTCTCTCCTCGATCTCTCTCCTGGCTGTCTTTCCTTGCTCCCAATTGGCTTTCTCCTGTATATTCTCCAAAAAAAAAACCGATTGCAGCACAGCGCTACAGTGTTTGGGGTTTGCTTGAAGAAAAATTGGCAACCCTAACGGCACTGTTTTGTTTAGCGTTGCTTTGCGCCTTCCATACAATGCATAGCGTAAGGGGTAGGGGCAAGGGGCCCAAGAAAATGTTTGCCCAGGGTCCAATCAATATTAAAGACAGCCCCGCCCACAGCACCTATGAGAAGGTGAAATCATAGGCCTTCTGGCAAGATCTTAAATTAATGTTGTCTCAATAGAAAAGGAGCTCCAGCTAAAAATATTTTCTAAATTTTCTCAGAAACACTTTGTTTTTTAATAAAAGAGGCATTTTTACTTAGAAGGGGCCTGTGTCTAACCACTAAGCAGGCCTTATATTTTGATTCAGTCCCCATTAAGGAAAGTGTATGGATGCAGTTTCCTTACTCTCCATGGTTGGTGCAGTGCTCAAGATCAGAAGGTTGGGGCTTATTTCAATGGGAGTAGCTTGATTCCAGTATTCTTGGTAGTCTCATATATCAAAATGGGGTCCATGACCTAGAAAAATAACTATTAATGAAATAGTACGTAGAGCTTTTTAACAAGTACATTTTAAATAACAGTACCTCTTCTTACAAGGGATTGACATAACTAAAGTTCTTGTAAAAATACGTCTTTCTTTTGGTTCCTAGCTTGTGCATGCATCGTTTATATTTTGCTGTACTAAAATGAAGACTGGCCTCGTCATCATGCCAACATACTGGACTGAAGCAGCATTGCTAATAAACAACAGCTGCAATGGGCAATCTGGCTCTTGTGTGGAATTAAATTTAAGGTGTATCTGGCACAACTTCCGGCAAATGTCTTGACCGGCTCTTTCCCACATGTGTGGGATTATGAGAGATATCTGACAGAATCTGCTCAAAAAGCTGTTAAATTTGCAGTTGCACCTGGTCTGCAGATTGCAAAATAGGTTATATTTTCCCCCTTCCCTTTCAGAGTGCTGCGCTGTCATGTGGATTAAAGTATTTCTTTGTACTAATATCCATGTTCAGAAAAGTGCAGAAAACATCAAAATAATAGAGCACAAAAAAATGGAAAAGCAGATGTATTTCCCTTTCAGATACACGAACAGATGGACATTTTGGCAGAGGAAATGGTTTAAACTGACCCTCAGCGATGGGCTTTGCAATGACAGTCTGTCACACTGACTTCACAGTATAAGTCTGGACTACTTCTGCCACTTTCTGTAAAACTTTCCATACGGAAACTTTACAAGAAAACTTTTTACTGTGCTTTAAAAAAAAAAGAGACGGCATTATGGAATATTTCACACAAAACACTGAAATAGAAATATCTATCCATCCATCCATCCATCCATCCATCTATCTATCTACAGTATCTATTTCCCTTTCCATCTATATTTTGCATATATGGCTATTTACTTATATCCTAAGGATAATTTTTGTTACAACATTACAAGCATGAAACAATAAAAGTGTTTATTGGAAATCTATAAATGAATTTACTAACGTATGTGTGCACAAAAACTGCCTAGCACTGCCTTGCGGTACAAGACCAACTCACCATAAGCCATCAGTACAGATGGGAAAGAAAGAAAGAAAAAAGGAAAATTTGCAGCATTCATGGACTGACGTAAAATCCCTAAGGTTCACAAATCATTTACTTTTTGTAATTTTGCAGGCATTTTGACATAAATAAGAAACAAGCCATAATGTAGTGCATAGCCATCTTTCACTGGAGACAAGTCAATAACAAGAGGCAACAATCTGAACAAACGTAAACCCAGCCCCTTACTATAAAGGGGTGCACTCACAGCAACTATATTGTCAGTGTGTGTGTTGCTGCTGCTGAATTGACATTTCTGTATAAGGAGAGATACTGTCAGATAACCATGCTTACCAATGGCCACTGCAAACAGTATCTTTACTTCTCTGCAACCAGGAACATGTATAGAGCCACTAGTATACAGCTAAATCTGACACCTTTTTTCTAATTTCCCGGTACAGTAAACTCCCCATTATCTGGCATTCAAGCAACCGGCAATCTCAAACAACCGGCAAAAAAACCAAACTAGGACATAATATGTCCTCATTTTTTTAATGTTTTTTGCCCATTGGCTGTTTGCGCATCAAAAAATTGCCACTTGATTGGTGCACACTAAAAAAATTGTTAACAACGAAATTGATTTGGCTGCTAACAGAATTCTTTGTTTATATCTTGCTGCCAGCCAGTGGCTAGATTCCGTGGTCGGCAGCAGAATATAAACAATGGGGAGCAATAACCAGCTTCCTATTGGCTATTTCAAATTGCAATAGCAGGTTGGCTATTGTACCTACCCACTGAGCAGAGGAGTGGACCTGAGAGAGAACTTTCTCTCTTAGTTCTTCTCCTCTGCTCACTGGGTGGGTGCAATAGCCAACCTGCTATTGGCTATTGCACCCACCCACTGAGCAGAGGAGCAGACCTGCGGGAGGAGAGCGCTGTGAGCGGCCGGCGTCTCCTCCCACACCGCTCAGCCTCTTATCACAGTCAGGCAGAGCGTTGTGTTGGCGGAGACAGGCCACGCTGTCACAGGAGACTGAGCTCTCCTCCCAGCTCTGCTTGCTCAGCCTCCTGTGACAGCGTGATCAGTGATTGCTGAGTGTTTGTAGATAATTGAGGACAGGGTATGTTGACTATATCCTCAATTATGAATGAATGAGAGTGATATACATCACCCCCTGTTCATTCATAGTCGTAGTTTAGTAAACATACCATGTTCCATGTTCCTCATAGAGGATTCCTGTTCATTGATAACAGGGGATACAGAAAAAGAGATAGAGGACTTTGTGTCCTCAATTTCTTTTTCTATTTTAAAAGGGAAATATCAGGGGTCTGTTTAGACCCCTAATATTTCTCCACAGCCCCTAAAAGTAAAGTAAAAAATAAAAATATTTAATGAAAAAATGAATTAATAAATAAATATAAAAAAATTAAAAAGTTTATATAAAAATAAAAAATATTTAAAAAATTTGAAAAAATTAAAATAAAAAACATTTTCGGTATCGGTTTTGGCCTGACAATTTTTTTTATTTCGGTTTCGTTTTGGTTTTAAAATTTCCATTTCGGTGCACCTCTACTCCAAACTTCATGTGGCCTTCAGATTGGAACAACAGTGCGTAGAGAGATTTCATGGAATGGGTTTCCATGGCTGAGCAGCTGCATCCAAGCCTTACATCACCAAGTGCAGTGCAAAGCATCGGATGCAGTGGTGAAAGCACATCGCCACTGGACTCTAGAGAAGTGGAGATGTGTTCTCTGGAGTGACGAACCACGTTTCTCTGTCTGGCAATCCGATGGATGTGGCTGGGTTTGGCGGTTGCCAGGAGAACGGTACTTACCTGACTGCATTGTGCCGAATGTAAAGTTTGGTGGAAGGGGGATTATGGTGTGTTGTTGTTTTTCAGCGGTTGTGCTAAAGACATGGATGAGCAAGTTTGGGGTGGAGGAACCTGACTGGCCTGCACAGAGTCCTGACCTCAACCCGATAGAACACCTTTGGGATGAATTCGAGTGGAGACTGAGAGCCAGGCCTTCTCGTCCAACATCAGTACCTGACCTTACAAATGCACTTCTGGAAGAAAGGTCAAACATTCCGATAGACACACTCCTAAACCTTGTGGACAGCCTTCCCATAGTGGTTAAAGCAGTTATAGCGGCAAAGGTTGGGCCAACTCAATATTGAACCCTACGGACTGGGATGCCATTAAAGTTCATGTGCGTGTAAAGGCCGGCGTCCCAATACTTTTAGCAATATAGTGTATCTTCATTTGACAAACAGTTGTATGTTGTTATTAATGTAGCACATGAAAATGTCCCAATTGGTCAAAAGGTTGATTTTTATGCATTATAGGGATGTGGTGTGGTTGAGGAGATCCAGTCAAGTTTATTGATCACTATAGATATATTGAGGTGAGGCCCTTTTATATACTGTATATGGCATACAGAATGCTTGAAGAAATTGAGTGCTTGAAGAAAAAGATGCATTTGGTAAAATACCGTTTGTATTAGTAGAAGACCATTCTCATTGAAAAAGTAAAAATACTCAATTCCATATAAAGTCATGATGGAAAGTTCTACATGCACAGGTCATTTATAAACTGTATGCTTATGGTGCCATCTGCTGGGTACGTTGATAAACTCATACAAATGATGAAGCACAAATTGCCAACTTTATTGAAGTTGGTTTGTTTCTATTGTGTGGTTAGGTAGTAAGAGTCATCAAGCCTAAAGTTATTCTTGGATCTCTAGCCTTTTGTCTGAAAAAGAACCTTGCGAAAAATGGTATTATAAAAGGGACCGTGAAGTAAACCAAGTAGACATGTACGTTAAATTTTATGTCATGTCTATTGTATTCAGTGATCTTAAACCATTTTTCCTATATTCAAGGTGATAAAGTAGTTCACAGGCTTTGTTTTCTTTTTTTTTTCTTTCCGTAACAGCATTGTGTCATTGCATGCCATTGTAGGAAACAGCTGTACACTTTAACAAGGTGATGACATACTTGGAATTTTCATGATAAATATTCCATGGAATGGATGAATCTGAATAAAAAAGCAGGTGCTATACAGCTGTGTTCCAGCTTATGACCGCTAACATCTCTTCACGTCCAATGTACTGGAGAAGGGAAAATGTCAAAAGTGGGTCCATGAGCTTCAGTAAAATATGTGAGCTCTCAGGGGCAGGGGCCTCCTTACCATCTTGTCTTGATTTGCATTGTAACTGTAATGTCATCTTTAAATTGTAAAGTGCTGCGCAAGCTGTTGGCTTGTAAATCCTCTATAATAATACGTAAAAAATAAATATTGGGGGTTATGTATCAAAGTATCACAACATATCACATCTTAAATTCTGAATCAATAAAAATTAATAATTCCCTTATATGGAACCCGATAGGCTTAGTCAGCCCCCGGCTTCTTTTTTTTTTATTCTTTCTTTGTATTAGGCACAGTTGTACATTCACAGAATATTAAAGTTAGAGGAACATCTTGGAAGAGCAGGTTGACAATGCAACAGACCGTAAAAGGAATCCATAAATTTGTTTTTCAATAGTGAAAGAGATCAAGGGGAAACCCTCTTCTGGTCAGGAAGGGTGACCCAGATGAGCAAAATTGTACAGCTCTAACCATTTTTAACTTATTATAGTGTAAAAAGAAGTAGAAGCCAGAAAAGATAAAGGACTGGAAAAGAGCATATTCTGACTCCGATTGTTGTGATAGCGAAATATATCCCTTGCTGAGACCTCTATGCCTGGCCTGTATAAGCAGATATACTCACTGCGGACAATCCTTCCACTAGGGGGAAATACATCGTCACATGAGGAATAATTACAGAAAGCATGTTTGTTACAACAAAAGGCCACTAGATGGCAGCATAGGATAACACATGAATTTAGCTATGAGAAAATAGTTAGGCAAATCACACTATATAAATTCTAACCTATATAACAATGCTAATCTTAACTGAGGCTATGCATCTCATATTCTATGCCCCTGTTGGGGCGGCACAGAGCACAAAGCCCAAATAGTACACTAATGGAGAGAAGGTAAAAAAAAAGCAAGTGGGGGAGGGAAGGAGGCGGAAGGAAAGGAAAAGGGGTAATAAGGATAGGAGGTACCTGTTTAGGTGTCACCGTTGTCTACAACACTGTGACCCGAAGCTAGCGACAGGTGTCCATATTCCTGGAAAGAGTTGAAAAATGTCCAATAGAACCATGTACATCTGAACTTTTCCTCCCTGTGATATAGAGAAGCTATAAGATCTTCCATGTTACCAATTTCCTCAATTTTAGAAACCCAGAGTTGAACCAACGCGGAGGGGGGGTTCAGGCCCTGGCTTCTTAAATATCCTGGATCCTCTAACAGTGGCAACTCCCTTCCATTACACAGACCACTCTGCTTAGTGCAGTGGGCAGAGTTTAGACAGCAGACACCTGCTGACCATTATGAAAGTTATGGGCAGCAGAAATAAAGTGGGGTGATGCAGAGCCATGGGATTTAAGTGAAAATTTAGAACTGTACTGCACAATTTGGAACAGTTGGCATATATGCAATTGCATGGAGGCCAAGCAGATTACAGCTCATAAATATTTTCTGATTGCCAAAGCAGACATCACTTCCTTTCCTTAGAAGGATGAAGAATTTGACGGGAATGGCACCAGCTGATTTTACTTAAATAATCCAATTTTAGTGGCACCAGCTGATTTTACTTAAATAATCCAATTTTAGTGACAGAATAAACATTTTTGTTGGGTAAAAGGAGAGACATGAAATCATAAAATATTGTAACTGTTTATGCAGCTCCTTGTATAAGGTCCAAGTGTGTTTAGGGACTGTAGCGACTGAATAACTTACTGTTTTATAAACGCTTTATAATTAGTTATATTATGTTGCACCTTGTTAATTCATACTGACTATTTTCATTTACCTACAAGTAAATTCAGAAAGAGTTTCTCATTTATTTTTTAAAAGGGAAGATACCACAAAGGATACAACAGTGTAAAATTGTCCTGCAGCAGGATTTTAAATCATGGATAGTAGGCCTAACTAGTGTATGCCTAACTGTCACATACCTGTATAAGGAGCCTGAGATGATGAGGGCCTCTTGCACATATCCTGTTCAAGCACCACAGGAAGCTGAAACATTGCCTGCAAGGGTGAAGGAAGGATAAAATTGCCTACACACAGGAACTGAAGGCTGGAATTCAGGAGCGCCGGTATCTGATGTGCAAAATATAGAAAATATGTCCTTTTAAAAACACAAATGCAGCCTGGTATGACTGTAGACAGTGCATGTGGAGAGGCTATAAAGAAGCTACAGGGCACACATCAGCACTCTGTGGCATTAGGATGTAAAATGCCTTCCCTTCCTCCACCTCATTCCCATAGATACAACGCATTTTGTTACCTAAAGAGCTTAATTCTACTTTAATACACCAGTGGCTGCCTACAAGCCCTATATTAATCTGGTCCTGTGCATTTAATTAGCAGTACTCCCTATACTTCTCCTATCCCAGCAAAACACATTTTCAGTATAGCTGCTGGGAACCCTGCCTTTTTATTTAAAGCTGACACATTAAAAAAAAACCATTATTGGCAGGGATGAGCTTTGGGTAAATGAGTTCAACTTGGACCCAAATTGTTAACAATTCACAGAAAGGCCTAATGACTGTCTGTCTGTCTTTGTCCTAACAACCAATGATGTTGTGCAGCTCACAGAGCATTACTGGTTGCTAGGAAGCTAGCATCTGGGCAGCACAGGGTCATTGGTTGCTGTTACACAGACAGGTGCCCAATAACAAACAATGATTCTGTAGGGACGCCAATGTCTTTGGAAACAATGGCACTGTGTACCCCACACAGCATCATTGGCTGAATGGTGGCTAAGCCACACACTGGCATAGGTTGCTAGGATGCAGACAGGCAAAACAAAACAACCTGTGATGCAGTGTGGTCACCATCATCTTAGCAACTAATGATTCTATGCGACCAAACCCAGATTTTTGGCTGGTCAGTTCATTCATCACTGATTATTGGTCATTCTACAATACATGACCTAAGCTTAGAAGCCAGGACATGCATCATTGGTATTTGGTTGCTATGGTGGTGAACGGTTGCATTCGTTCAACAGTTCTGGAAACAGCAAACTGGTTAGGTCACTGCAAACTCAAACTTGACCACAACCCAGAGCTCATCCTTATTACAATGTAGAAAACCAAGTCCTCACCAGAGCAAACACACGCAAGCTGTCTTGCAGATTCAGGGTACATAGTTAGCCAGGTTGAAAAACCTATAGAGCTAAGAGGAAAAAAAAAAAGAAAAGAAGAAAAACCTAAAACAGAATGCTGTGCCCAGTTACACAATGCTGATGCAGAGGTAGGCAAAAAAACCCCCTATAAAGCATGGTTCATTTTGCTCCAACAGGGGGAAAAACTGAGCTAGATGGAACTATCTCCTGAGGGAGTCTACTCCACATTTTCACAGCTCTAACTGTGAAAAAGTATTTCTGTATGCAAATGTTAAACCTCTTTAAGGTACAAACATTGTTGTTCAGACACCTAGTAAGCTATAGGCCTTCCACTAACTAATGGCAGGCCAGACACTACAGAGGCCATGATGCAGAGCTCAGTATCCTTCTGTACATAGAACTGGCATGTTCCTTGCTTCAAATATTCTTTATTGACATAATCAAGGTGGTCTCACAGTGTGTGATTTAAAGCAAGGGATTTTCTTCCAGTGATTTCCTCATATTTCCATGGATTGATTGGCAGGGCCATCCGCTTTCACTGCTGCACCCACCCATAACTATCTGGGATCCAATGTTGGGTAGGAGTGAGATGGGAGATGGACACATCAGACCAAACAGAGGGACAACTGAGGAGGAAAGAGGAACAGAGGGTCTTGGCTTCAACTGAAAGACAGCCCTTCCAAATGAGGACACTTGGGAAGTATGGGACCATGTATGTGTAATGTGTGTTGCAAAGACCATTTGTAGCAGGCACGTGCGGTCTGGGGAGGCAGAGCCTCACCTAGTATTAGGGAGGAAAAAGCTGTTAGCTTCAAGTCTGAAGCTGACAGCTTTTTCTCCATTCAGAGCAGCTTGTAACAGGTTACACAGCAGGGAAAGCCTCTCAGCTGTGTAACCTGTCATGGACCCTGCATCCGGCTTTTGACTGCTAAGTTAGGTTACACAGCAGCGGGCTTCCCCACTGCTTGTGTAACCTAACGGTGAATCCAGAGCTGCAACATCCTCTACTTTGTGTTAGAGGCTTAAACTCTGTGGAAGGTTTGGGCCAATGGCAAAGCACCATTGGTCCAAGCTGTCCAATAAAAAAACAAAACCCCTGAGGACATTGATCTTGATGCCTCACCAGTAACGAGCAAGTGAGGGACAGGCTCCTCCCCGTCTCCCTCCCTCTTCCAAACATAGCTCAGTGAGCTAGTTGGGGGTGGGGGAGCGTCGGCTGGCTGGGAGGGGGGTTGGGGTGGTCGGGGGGAATGCCTCACCTAGCACAGACCTTACTGCATGTCACTGATTTGTACTCTTCATTGGAAGCCTATGTGACAATGTGACAATGAAGGACCACAATTCAGAGACAGAGGTTGTCACCATATTACAGGAAATGCCCCCAAAAGGGACATACATGGATTTTCATTACCTGTTATAGATATCTGTACATCAGACCGAAAAAAGGGACAACCATGGAGGAAGCTGGGACAGAGGGAGGCTTGCCATTGTCCTTGTATGAGGAGAGAAGCAGTTCTGACATAAACCAAGACCCATATAAACATGACTTTACGTCTACCACTGCTGGCACCCCCTGTATCATGTTGATTACTCCAGTGCTAGTGCCCTTTAAGGTTATCTAAATTAAGGCCTTATACCTACATGTTTTGGTATTTGGTATTGTATAAGCAATATAAATATCTTTCATCAAAAGTCAAACAGAAAGTGAAACAACGTGAAAAGACTTATCTTTGGTAAATATTTTTCCTTAAAATGCAATATTTCTGATTAACAGAAACCGTAAATTTACAGATTCATTCTACCTCCCAAGTTAAAACAGAGATTTGTAGAACTTCGCATCTGACATTTTTTATGTGAAAACAGCTGGCATTTCTTTCATAAATCACTGAGATACCGCCTGATTCAAGACCGGTTACCAGGTGAACGTGCTAAACACATATTTTCTCTATTTCCCCGACCATCATCCTTACCTGAAGAGTTCAGTCAAAGCTTCACAATTTATTTTCACAGCTGGGAATCTACATAGATTACAAGTTAGCACTCAGTGGCCACTTTATTAGGTGCACTTATACAGTATCCATAATGACATGCATGGGGTCAACAATGAATCTCCATAACTCTTTGATTCTCAGTTATTTTCTTAAAAGAGAACTATGAGGTGAGTGTTTTTCACTCATCCTCATAGTTAGAGCTGACCCGTGACAAAGAAGCTGTCACAGGTCGACTCTATTGATCGTCTCCCTGCAATGAGCAGTGACTGGCAGTCACCACTCCCCCTTCTGAATTACAACTCAACGTCGGAACAATGTAACATCATCATTGCTTTCTGGAAGCATTACAAGATGGGATATGTAGTCTTGAGAAATTGAGATCGCATCACACCAGGCAGCAGGGAAAGAGCACACTGGGAATCCAGGAAGTTGATGAAAGTGATGAGCAGATGGAAGGCAGCACTCACTACATAAAAGGGATTTTTTTTCAAGTAAGCTATGATTGCATCATCAAAAACAACTCTAATATGTATTCCTATTACAATGCTGATGTTATAAGAGGAGAGTGTATGCTGGGACTTTACAACTCCATTAAGGGGGCTGGTTTGTGGCTAAAACACATTTCCCTTACCATTAAAGTAGATCCCCCCCCCTCCCCCGCCTATTTTAAAGTTCCACCATCAATTAAATAAACCAAATATTCTTAAATAAACTTGACATTGCTCACCTCTTTTCTTTACACTTCAGCACATCCCATTGCTCCACTGCACCCCACAAGGAACAGGGCACCGGTGATGAAGCCTATCCAGGGGGCAACTGGAAGGCACTGGCTTCCACTGAAGTGAAATAAATTCTGGTCAGTGAGCTGCTTGTGCTACCTAATGGGGCAGGTATCACCAATGAAATAATTATAGGTAGTGAGCTGTATGTGCTGGAGTTCAGATCTTACTGGTAGTATGGGTACTGGAAATTACTCCCATGTGTAATGGGGTTCACATATTACTGGGGGGACAGGAGAAATGGTTGAGCTGTGTGCAGTTGGTTGGAAACTGGGGAGACACCAATGTGTGTGGTAAGAGTGAGGTCTTATTGGTTGCAAATGCTCTAAATTTACTACTGAAAGCAGCATTTTCTAGTAAAACAAAAATTTGCATTCCTTTTTTAAATAGAGATGCACTGATACCGATACTAGTATCGGTATCAGTGCCAATACTGAGCATTGGCACAAGTACTCGTTATCATGCAAGTGCTTCACTACCGAAAAATAGGGGTGATGTAGTGGGGTTATGCTGCCTATAGAAAGATCTACTATCTATAAGGTGGATGTAGGGGGAACTGATGACTATAAGATAAATTTAGAGGGATCTGCTACCTATAGGGGAAATGTAGGGGGCCTGATGCATATAGGGGGGATGAATAGGATTATATTATTCTGCATTGCTGTATAATATAATGCTGGGATTTGTAGTATTCTATATCTGATGGTATTATTCTGCATTGCTGTATAATGTATTGCTGGGATTTGTAGTCCTCTATAGCTGATGGTATTCTGCATTGTTGTATAATGTATTGCTGAGGTATGTACTCCTCTATAGTTGGTGCCATTCTGCATTGCTGTATAATGTATTGCTGGGATTTGTAGTCCTCCATAGCCAGTGCTCTTCTGCATTGCTGCATAATGTATTGCTGGGATTTGTAGTCCTCCATAGCCAGTGCTCTTCTGCATTGCTGTAAAATGTATTGCTGAGATTTGTTGTCCTCCATAGCCAGTGCCAGTGGCATCACAAGGGGGGTGCGGGGGGTGCGGCCCGCACCCGGGTGACACCATTGGAGGGGTGACACCAAAATGACTCACAGTCATTTTGGTGTCACCCCCCTCTGAAAAGTCGGGCGCTCGGACATGGACCGAACGCCTGACAGTATCAGGAGAGAGGAGGGGACCCGGCGGCATACCTTATCCCGCCGGGTGACTGGTACCTCCTCTCTCTGCCGGCGTCCATCACCAAGATGGCAGCCGGCAGGTATCAGAATACTGCCGCGCGTGCGTGGTGACGTCACGCGCATGCGCAGTGACGTCTCGGCGGGGAGACACTCGGTTACCGCTCCCGGTGTCACCCAGCCTCGGGACGCCCCTGGCCAGTGCCATTCTGCAATGCTATATAATGTATTGCTGAGATTTGTAGTCTCTACAGCTTGGAGTCAGTGGGAGAACTACCAGGGTCGCAGTGGTTGCTGCTGTGAGTGGGCCCTGGTGCTTCACCACTGTCCTAAAATCATTAGTCTGTATTGTTTTACAAAAACTGTCACAACACTAAAAAAAAAGGTATCAGTAATTGGTATTGGTGAGTACTTGAGGAAAAGTATCAGTACTTGTACTCGGTCTGGAAAAAATGGTATCAGTGCTTCCCTATTTTAGTATACGGTATAATCCGTTTTCACTTCCCAAAAGTTCTGTGTTTAACATGAGTGTCACAGTTTTCAGGTCCTAAAAGGGATGATGCTTAAAAAATAAACCAGGCATGATATGTCCAGATATGGTAGCGGGGTTTGGATTTAACTAGCCATTCCTTTTGCCTGGTCATAAGGAATACACTATAATACATAAGGGATACACTATACTGTAATACATAAGGAATACATTATAAAGTTGTTTTCTATAAAAATATGAAATATATTTATTACATTTTAATTTCTTGGTCAGAAAACAGAGTATACATAATGTTTATTGTCATTTTATATTGTTGTATGTGCTTTCAATTTCCTGAATTTGCTTTTAGTATGATGTGAAATGCTAGCAGCCATACAGCCAAGTCAGGTATTTTCCTTCCACCCAACTTTTTATGCAATAGTGACCTCTAGTGGTGCAAATAATGACTGCAATCAATTGCAACTTTTGTTGTAATTTTATTCCATAAATCGAGATGTCACAGTGGGGCCAACCTATCCATTTTTACTGAGAGTCACTCACTGGCATCCCTCACCCTGACATGTTCTTTAAAGTGATATTAAAATCAAAAGGTTTTTTTTAAACAATGTAAGGTGCTAATTAAATTACTTACAATGGATGCTGCTCCTCAAAAAAG
The DNA here is from genome assembly GCF_000935625.1 of Nanorana parkeri. Taxonomy (NCBI): domain Eukaryota; kingdom Metazoa; phylum Chordata; class Amphibia; order Anura; family Dicroglossidae; genus Nanorana; species Nanorana parkeri. The sequence continues at coordinate 124,754 of NW_017306566.1, forward strand.
AATTCCAGGATTTTGGAAAGTTAATCCCCCACACTGCAAGGGTTAAAGAACAACTCCGGGCAGCACTCATCTTAACCCTTGCAGTGGGGTTATCCCACAACGCAAGAGTTTAGTGATGGAATGTCCCTCAGCGTCCTCACGTCCAATACACTGTATTGGACATGATGACTCACAGGACCTTAGACCGCCAGAGCGGAGGGGGAGGAGAAACTGCATGGGAATGGTCTGGAGCAGTGGTCTCAAATTACAGGCCTGCGAGCCGGGACTATGTGGCCCGCAGCCAGCTCACAAGTCAGGTACGTGATCACGGAGCGCGTACCCGACTTGCAGGAGCAGCTACACGGTCTGCATCCCTCTCGGATGCAGACCGCAGATATGCCTGATATGGCTTTTACAAGTGGCAGCTGTCACCCATTCAAGTTAATAAATAGGTGACAGCAGTTGCATATAAACGCCTGCACGCCGAATGTAATGGTATGTGATATGATTACATTTGGTTAGGAATCAATCACTCTCCCTGGACGCATCGATTGTGCATCCAGGGAGAGTGTTTTCTAACCGCATGTAATAATATCACATACAATTACATTCGGTGTTCAGGCGTTTATATGCAACTGCTGTCACCTGATCATTAACTTGAATGGGTGACAGCTGCCACTTGTAAAAGCCAGATTAGGCATTCCTGCTGCAGGAAAACGCAAGTTCCTGATGCAGGAATCCCTAATCGCACCTAAACCTACAGATGTGAATGGGGTCTTATTGTGAGTATATTAGTGTCTGTAGTACCATACCGGATATAGTTACATTTTATTTTAAAGTGTGAAATTTGGCAAGCGCCCCTCATGGGAGAAAAAAAATTGGCGAGTGGCCCCCGAGTGAATTGAGTTTGAGACCCCTGGTCTAGAGGCCAGCCAGCTCTGAGGTTCAGGTGAGTATATCTTTTTTTTTTTATGTTACACCCTAGACCAAAACGAGCACTTAACCCTTGCAGTGCGGGGGTAGCCCCACTGCAAGGGTTAAGATTTTTTCTTTAACTACTCAATTTTCTCTAGGGGTAAAAATAAAGAAGAAAGGCAGTGCCCACTCACCTCTCTCCCCTTCTGTTCCAGGTGTGGTTTGTCTTCACGTCTAATAGGCTGTATTAGATTTGAAGATGTCATAGATTCTTAGTCCACCGAAGCCCGGGGGAGAAGAGGCTACCAGGACTGGTCTAGCAGACAGGCGGGATTGAGGATTGGGTGAGTATTTTCGCTTCCTAGATAAAACAAGCAGTTAACTCTTGCAGTGCAGGGGTAGCCCCACTGCAAGTGCTAACTTTTTCAAAATCCTATAGTTCTGCTTTAATGTTTAAAAGTTTTAGTGTGCTCCAGAATCAGCTGGTCCCCTGAGCACTGGCCCGGATATCATGTTTTAGGGTGGCTCCTTTCCCTTGCATGGTCCTATGGAGCCACCCTTGTGTGTGCTAGTAAGATGTGTGTGTCTCAACAGCAAGCCAAGCCACTACCCTGCTTCCTGCTCCGCCTGCTCCATCCATCCTCTAAAGTATTGCATTTGTTATTTTGAAAAGCCAGTCAAAAGTAAAAGTAGTCATGTAAAAAAGCACTACTAGTCAACCATTTTTTTTTTACCGATTCCCGTCCCACTGCTGAGTGGACGTTTTTAGATGTCCTTGGCCGCCCCGCTCGCACACCCTGCTAGACGGCGGCATCAGCAGGAAAACTGCCTAAATTGTAAACAGCCAGCGAGTTTACATACAAGCGGTTTGGCAGCTGTAGAGCTGCTGGATCGCTTGTATTATGCATGTGGGTGTGCTCCCCCTCCTCTGATCCCGAGCTCCGCTGTGCCCGGTGCACAATTGCTCTGTCACTGGAGACAGTACACGATCTCCCTCTGATCTCCTCCCTGTACTCTGAATGCCGGACGTGATGTATATTACATCACTTCTGCATTCAGCTGTCATTCTTCTGTAGCTGGAGAGAAGCTGGTGAAGTATGTCGCTGCTTCATCAGCTTCTTTGGGGGTCCCTAGGTTACATTAGGGGTCTTACAGACCCCTGATATCTCCATAAAGAGGACCTGTCGGTGTAAATTGGCTATCACATAGGGGGCTTCTTAGTCCCCTTTGTGATTGCAATACAGTTAAGTGGAAAAAAATAAAATAAAGTAAAATATAAAAAATAAAATAAAAAAAAACACAAAAATGTTTTTAAAGTCCCCCGCCCACACACAAACATGCGTCGGTGCCGCCTATGGCCAATTTTGGGTATGGTATCTTTTGCGATTTCGCGGGCACACGTAGTTTTAAAGCTTGACATTGTTGGTGTCTATTTACCCGACATGACCCAGTCTTTTATATTTTACCAAAAATTGGTGTAATAATAAATGTTTTTTAACATAACGTAGGGGAAAAAAAAAAACATTGTGGTGATTAAATGCCATAAAAAAAAGCTCTATGTGTCCCCAAAAAATGGTAAAAAAACCATTTCAGTACAGCGTTTTATGACAGAATAAATGTCAGTCAAAGTACCGCAGTGCTGAATACTGAAAAATGGCCTGGACAGGAAGGGGGTTTAGCACCTTGGTTCTCAACTAGTGGGTCGTGACCCAAAAGCGGGTTGCGACCCCATGTTCAGTGGGTCGCCATATGCCTTTCACTTTTCTAGGTAAGAGGCTTCCCCCTAGCGCAGCACTGTCAGTTTTCGCACCAAGCAACCCCTCAAAATATGCTGCCCAGCACTGAGCATCAGCCTGAGGTGGGGTGGGCTGGAGCTTTAGCCGCAAGGGAGCTCCATCCATCTATATGTGCATTGCTTACAGCTCCCTTGCATGTCCTGTAGAGGTGCCTAGACCAGAGTGACGTCACATTCTGGCTCCCAGCACCTCTACAGGGTACGCAAGGGAGGTGTACAAGCAATGCACATATAAATGGGGCTCCATCACAGCACAGCCGCCACACTGGACCCAGCGGTGTATTTACAAATGCTGCTGCCCTAGGCAAAACAGCAACGCCGCCCCCCCTCCCCCTCCCCATACTGACAGACGATCGTCACCATCAGCACAAGCCTCCATCGACAACCCCCTCCGACGATCACTCACCCGGCATTAAGAAGATTAAGAAGCGCCGCCGACCGCTGCCTGCTGGACACCGCCGCAACCCGCC
>NW_017306566.1:128626-155740 GCF_000935625.1 Nanorana parkeri
CCGCCTCCCCATCAGCGCAAGCCTCCATAGACAACCCCCTCCGACGATCACTCACCCGGCATTAAGAAGCGCCGCCGACCGCTGCCTGCTGGACACCGCCGCAACCCGCCGTCCTCGTCCCCGCCTGCCGGCCTCATCCCCGCCGCTACGATAGCCTCCAGTTCTCTTCCCTTGATAAATAAAATTTAACAAGGGGAGAGAACCACAGCAAGTGAATCTCTCAGGGAATCTGCCGCTCCAGGCAAACGCCTTGTTTGCCTCGCGGCAGATACGCCCCTGACTGGACCCCAGGCTGAGGATCCACTCCAGTTCTTGTAAGGTCAGGAGACTGGGTGGATCTTAAAAGAAAAACATTTTTTGAAGTGTGTATGAGATTGTCTGGGAGTGTGTCAGATTGTGTCTGGGGTTGTGTGTGTCTGTCAGTGTTTTTGAGGGCACGTTCACACTAGTACAGTGCGTTAATTGAACAGTCCTGTGCCATTAACGCACTGTACCATGCAATTGCACCTGCTACGTGTTCTGGAGCGTGAGGTGCATTGGCATTTATTTTAATGGCACCCCAAATGCACCTCCTGCCCACAGTTCAATCACCCGCACAGAACGCGCGGTACCACAATGCCGTGCCTTCCATTGCAGTGCAACTTGGGTCGCGACTTTATGACCAAGGACATTGGTGCTCTCTCCTACCTACTTTGTGTTAAAAGGCGTGCCTCTTTCACGCCTTAGAAAGATGGGTATGTGTTAGGCTGGACGTTCCAAGTTCAAATTTAGTTGTTTTGCAAGTTCTAGATGAAGTATAACTAAACCCAAGAACAAAAATGTATTATATTGTAGCTTACCAGTCCTGCATTAGTTTTCTTTTTTTCAGGCTAAAAACATTTTCAGCAAATACTGAAAATATCTGTTGATCTGGGCAAACACACTGTTTCCTTATCACTTCTTGTCAGATGAATAGCAAGCAAAACAATGTTATCTTTCTTGTGTAAACTATTCATATCGTCACCCCACCACCACCACAACAGCCCCCATGTCATGGAAATGAACAAAGGCAGACATGTTATAAGTCCATCCTGGGTGACAACCATGGCTCCCTTCATAGATACAGTGGAAGAGTAAGTGTAGCCACAGGTGCAGGTTAAGGGCTGATTTTAGGTACTGAGTAAAATGTATGTGTAGGTGGACTGCTAGATGTTAGAGGCCTGTTAACAGTTAGGGATAAATTGGATGTCAGGGACCTTTTTGCTACTGTTTTATGTGTACTGGTTTTCAATGCTGAAGGCCCTGCACCAAAGACTAGAGGCATGCTACAGGAGATGGCCAAAGACGAGGTGAGGGGCATGGCACAGGAAATGTTCAAAGACTGGGGCAAGCTACAGGAGATGGCCAAAGACTAGATACATGCTACAGGAGATGGTCAAAGACTAGGGACATGGTACAGGAGATGGTGAAAGACTGGGGACATGCTACAGGAGATGGTTAAAGATTACGGGCATGCTACAGAAGATGTTCAGAGACTGTGAAATTGTGAACATGCACATGATCTAAGCACCTAGATAAGAAAAACAGATTACTGTCAGTATCATGCCCAAAGAGCCACAAAATAAACAGTAAAGAGGTAAATGGGGTCTCAGGGCTGCATTTTGGGCACCAAACCCTAACCCTTGCACGGTGTCATACTAGCAGAACATCATGTAGAAGTAAAGCAGAAAAAGCTTTAGTTGCACCATGGTAGTGGTTTTCTTGTTGTGGCCAGGTGAAACATTTTAAAGCAAAGGACTGGGCAAACCCGGGACATAAAGTTTTGTACACACTTTGATGTATGTGATGCACTCTACAAAGCAATGACAGGCTGTGGAGGAGTAGTCTCACCCAGAAATAGATTAAAATGTATGCACCTGAGAGAGCCAGGGGAATATCTACCTCATATGTACCACAGTGGTTGGGGTGGCAGGCAGGGTAGTACCAAAGCCCACGGGGTAGGGTAGTACAAAAGCATATGATACTGTTAGCTCAGTTCATTGTTTGATCTTCACAAGCTGACAGATTGCAGGTCTTGCTATGTAGTAGTGACCTGCTTGCCATTGCTCTGCCGTTATTACCAGTTTATGCTGTCAGGCTGTAGCAAATAATCCTCCTGATATGATTCACTAAGTAAACTATTGACTGATCCAAATGTGATTTTTTTTTATTAAATCCGTCCCATGCTGCTCTTTCCCCATCCAGTGAGCAGGCTGGCATTCCTGAAAGCCTACCTCTAGAAAAAAATCATCCCTTGTAGTGGGGCTGCAACTGCTCCTTTAGATCAAGGGGACCTGTATAAAGGACTTTTACTTACCTGATCCCCCAGAGGCTGCGGTTGTCAGTCTTGGAGCTTGGAAGGAGACTGTGGGAGTGGGGGAGCCCTACTCCCACAGGCTCCTTCCAAGCTCCAAGACTGACAACCGCAGCCTCTGCTCCCTCTACACTCCTTTGGCTGCAGGTCCACTGACGTCTTTATGGACAATGCAGGACTAATAGCCCTTCATTATACATGAGGACCCTGGGGAACAGTCCACAAGCCAGATGGGAGTTGAGGAGAGCATTGACTTCTTGAGCGGGGATCAGGTAAGTAAAATATTTCAACAAGTAGTTAACCCTTGCAGTTCAGGGGAGTTTTTTTTGTCCCCAGAGATAAGCTTTAACCGTAGGTGGTACCATCCCCATGGCTGAGCTGTGTTATGGGGCTCTGTAAATCTCAGGAACGGATAGAGAGATGTACAAATCCTTGGACTAAGCTCTCATATATGTATTTAATCTGTGTTGTTAGATATTTTCCAGGAGTTCACCCTAACAAGTCAGTTACTATAAATATATCCTAGCGCCCACCCAAATAACCACAAAATAGTTTATATTTTCCCACTAAAAATATCTATATAAATGACAGACTGAATCATTCTATCATTGGAAGTACAAAAGACAACATTACAAGGCATTGAACAGTTTTTTTTTACATCACAGTGTTAGCAGCACATATATGTACAGTTAAAACATATGAATGCATTGATACCTTAATCTTACTCATGTTCCGTACCCATGCATACAGTTTCAGTAAGCAATCATAAAAAAAATTACAAAACTTGTCTTTGAAATGTATCCAGCATACTATACATTAGCAACAGCCCAGGCAAAGTTTAGGAATTGAACACAATTCAATTTTTCTTTGTTATACTATGTATTAAAACGTATAGTATAGCGTGTGTTTAAAAAAAGCCCTTGCCTTTGAGGAACATTGATTGATAGCAGGTTATTGCTAAGGAAATGGTGTCCCATTAGACAACACAAGTTCAGTCTTTTACATTGTAATTCTTCACCTGGTGCACACATAGTAAACACAACTTCCGGTTTGGACTTCAGACCTGTCTCCGTTTACCTTCTTATTGGCCAGTGAAACCAACTGTCTCTTTTTAAGACCAACAGGAATGCCCAGTGGGTGGCAGAAGGTGGGCCAGTTTTGGTATCTATTTGTGCCCCAGGCTTTTTGGGTTTCCCGTGTTCCAGTGAAGACCTTTTAAACATAAAAGCATTGCCGCTGGTAGTGACTGTTCACTGTTCCCAGTGGAGACCATCTAAACATATAAGCTTTGCCGCTGGTAGTGACTGTTCACTGTTCCCAGTGGAGACCATCTAAACATGTAAGCATTGTCGCTGGTAGGGACTGTTCACTGTTCCCAGTGGAGACCATCTAAACATGTAAGCATTGTCGCTGGTAGGGACTGTTCACTGTTCCCAGTGGAGACCATCTAAACATGTAAGCATTGCCGCTGGTAGGGACTGTTCACTGTTCCCAGTGGAGACCATCTAAACATGTAAGCATTGCCGCTGGTAGTGACTGTTCACTGTTCCCAGTTGAGACCATCTAAACATGTAAGCATTGTCGCTGGTAGGGACTGTTCACTGTTCCCAGTGGAGACCATCTAAACATGTAAGCATTGCCGCTGGTAGTGACTGTTCACTGTTCCCAGTGGAGACCATCTAAACATGTATGCATTGCCGCTGGTAGTGACTGAACTAAGGATCAAGAGCTGTTTAGAATCACTTCAAGTCCTATTAAAAGGTCAATTTAACCCCAAGACAATTCCAGAAAATTATATCAGTTGTGGGGGAGAATACATACTGTTTATGGGGGTCATTATAGCTCTATCTGGTACATATTCCTTAATATGAACTATCATCCCCATGTGTGGCCACTCTTTCTCTTATCCATGTCACAGCTAAATAAACCTAAATAGGACAAACAAATGTCCAATGAGGTAAACAAAGTTTCCTCCACTCTGATCCTACATAAGTCAGTCGGTGTCATGGGACGCAAGAGGTTGTTAGTGTACTAGAAACTAAATTAGCTGTTTTTCTGTAGTTAGAAAGGGAAATAAAAGTGTTAATTGGTTATATTTCATCTAAAAGAAAGCACATTGTATTAAAACAATATTTTGAATGGTCTCCCATCTTGCCTCTGATGATTTGATCACACTGAGTTGGATCATTAAGCTGCATGTCTATAAGCACTGTGCGGTATGTGCAAAGTGCAAACACCTCCTGGCCAATAGGAAACCAACCAGCCACCAATTGGGCCATAACTCATAGCTCACATTTCTGCTGAATAAGCTTTAGATTTTGTTGGAATTTAGAGTTGACTTTCTTCAGTTCCTAACAATTGGCTGCTGAGGCCCAAGCCTTGCATCCTTGGAAGAAGGAGGTCAAACAGAAAAGGAAAGCTGCTTCACTTCTTCCCACCTAAATCCACTCTAAAGAACCATGGTGCCCAGGTAATGTGTTTCTGCCGAAACCCAATGGACTAAATATCCTCAAAAACCAGCACACAAAGTTAATCATCCCACTTTATCTCTACATGACAGGGCTAAAACACGTCAACGATCTTTTGTACCATGTAGAAATAAACTTTATACCGGGATGATCAACTTTTTTAGCAGATATAAGGGGTTCAAATGCCTTGGTTTACTATTGGTTATTTCCATGGAGAAATTAAGGGGCAAGAAAGCACAATCACAGTATTGGTTGGTGTGTGTGCAGGATGGTGGGTTATTAATTAAAGAGAACCTGTCACTTTGCTTATTCAGGGACATTTATTTTGTTTAAGTACTTCCAAAACTGATCTTCTACTCATACTGTAGATGACTAAATGGCTACTGGTGAGTTAAGTGTAACGTTTTACATCTTCTTCTTTCCAAGAATGAGACTCCCTATATGGAAAACAAATTATAACTCCCTAGCCAGCGCAAACCACACAATAATGGCTGTATGAGGGACACGCAGCTGTAAAGGGAGATGCAGGGGTCCTTACATTAAAATTGTGCCTATTAAAAGATCTCTTTTTGTTCAATACACATGTGCACCATTGAGTAAACGTGCTCATGAAGAATTTGCATTTCATTTAAACAACGTTGCCATTCGTCTTTTGAGCTCCACATAACTTTAGCTTAATGGTCCTCAGGCATTTGAAGTGTGCCTAAATGTACATGACGATCACCGTACAATCAGAACACGGGATGTGAACACATTTCTGGAATTTCTCTACAAAGCCTGGTAAAAATACTGTATGACCTTCCTGAAGTTCTCTTGGTCTTTAAATGAGACAGATGGCTTCATTAGCCAATATGAGGGTGAACGGGTCTGAAGCACAAACAGGAAATTGTCATCACTGACCGCATTTAGAGCAGAGAAATGGATGACCTCATCGTTACACTCCTGTACAGCTTAGACTGCAAATAAGACTGACTGTGCTGTCTGGCAGGCGTGTGGAAATCACTGTGAATGAAAAAAAGTAGATAAGACAGTCCGTATGTATGTATGTATGTATGTATGTATGTATGTATGTATGTATATATGTATATACAGCTGTTTTACTGGATGTCAGTGTTAAGCTCTGCCTGTTTTATACATGGCTGCAGTAAAGAGGTTACATTGTGGTTCAGAGTTAAAGTGTATTTCCACTTTTGCAGTCAAATTGGGATAAAGTCTGCTTTATATTTGTTCCATGTTCCCATTCCTAGTGTACAACTTAAAAATTGCTGCTTACATTTCAAGTACTTTATACCTGCTTAAAAATCTCGCAGTGCCTCCCCCCTATGTAATGCTAAGGAGGGGACAACGAAGCAGTGTATGCTAATGAGAGGAGGCTCAGTCTGTCCCTCAGTTTGTCCCTCTACTTTAACTTTCAAACTGCTCAGGGGAGCCTGGAATCTGCAGAAAGGCCTCCACCCAAGACACATATAGTAGGTAAGAAAATACCTTTAAGTCACTGACAGTAATGTTCTGAGATTCTGAACATTGCCTGACTACCCAGACTTCCACATCCTCTCAGTGCTGCAATGTCATTGTAACAGAAACAAGAATGGAAGCACAGACTAAGCTTTAACGAGACATTGTTATCTAGTCCTTAGAGGGCAACATTACAGTGCCTTTGTAAAACGTCCCCACTCAACACCAGTTGATACTCACCATCCACGGCACCCCTAATGCCCCTACTTCTAGTGCAGCTTCCACCAAAATACCGGGTGTTGGAGCTCAGAGGGAGCAGTGATATCACACCATCCATCATGTAACAATGCTCCGGTCAAACATTACGTCAAAGGAGGAGGTCACATGCTCACCAATACCCAGAAGCACTTGCTGTGGTGGTCACAGGACCAGGGGCAGTGGGGGAGCCCTGAAGAGGTGAGTCAGGGGGTGGGTTTTACACTGTCATGGGCATGGTGACAGTGTCTCTTTAAAGTGAAACTGTAGAAAACCCATTGAGATAAAACTAGACCCAGGTACATGAAGTATATATTTGGCAGTCCACATTATGTAGGCTGAGAATCCCACGCTGCCATCTGTATGCAAATCTCTACTTTCCATGAAAGAAACACTCTCCCCCTTAGCTCAAGCTGCTCAATGACCTTTGGCGGCTGATCAGGGAAATAATTTACCAGGCCAGTTCTTTTATATTTAAAGTAAACCTGTCACGAGTAAAGAGCAGCGGCTGCCATTGCTGACATCCCACTGAAAAATGTTAACTGGTCATCCATAAGGCCCCGTTCACACTGGGGCAGATCCGCTGACTTGAACAATCCCATACATTACTATCCGAACCACCCCCTGCCCGAACTGCTCCGTGCGCTATTTTTTCAGCACTGAGACGTGCGTTTTCCATACAGGTTTCAATGGAACCACGCTGATCAGTGCGGTTTGGGGCGTTTTTAATAGCATTTCAGCGCTGAAACACAATTAAAAACTCTCCAAACCTCCCTTGCGGTAGCCGCACTGATCCGCAACCGCCCTGGTGTGAATGGGATCTAAGACTGATCCATTGACTTCAATACTTTCTGAGTCACCGAACCTTAGAGTAGATGTAAACCTTAAGGTCTCGTTCACACCTAGGCGTATTGCATATGCGCGAACGTCGCGCGTTTCCGAGGCTACTTGGCTGTACCCCAATGGAAACGCGCAACAAAACGGCCCAAAGTAGTACCTGTACCTTTTCAGGCGTGGGCCGTTTTGTAGCGCGTTAGGGACGGGCGGAAATACGTCAAGGTGGGAACGAGATTATTGAATACAATGGGATTTATATTTTTGAGCGTTTTGTAGAGCGTTCGTCGAGCGTAGAACGCGCTACAAAACGTTCAGGTGTGAACGAGGGCTAACTGTATGACTTCTAGTTTGCTAAAGCCCTGCATTTCATAAACAACTGTCATTTTCTTTAAATAAAATGCTTGTTTCCATTTTTTTCAGCATTTCAGTGCTGCTGATCTACCAAAGCCTCTTTGTATTCAAGTGATGGCTGCATGACATTTCTCAGAGCAGGTCTCCCAATGGTGACACTAGCGGACCATCTCTGTGTAATGTGTGTTGAAATGGCCACTTGTAGTCTCCATTGGAAGCCTGCTTGACAGGGTGATAACGGAGGAGCACAATTAGGAGACAATAAAAGAATGTTGTCACCCTATAATAAAAAGTACCTGATCAAGGACCTTTATGGCAGGATCACCATGTATTATTTTAATGAAGCTTCAGATTTAAATATATTGAAAATTACTCTGGAAATTTCATTGAAACTTTAAAGAGACCCTGTCACCACATTCTACCCTCACAACCAAACACAGTATTGCAATCTGTATAAGGAGTTCTTATAGAAGTGCAGAAAATTGAGAGTTCTAAGCAAGGCTACCAGGCCAGCAATTCTACAAAAGGACTGTCACTTCCTGCGTCAGCTTCTGAGCCACCAACAGTGCTTCCATTTTCTCCTTCCCTGGCTTAAAAATCCCAAGATCAGCTCAGAAAGCAACTACGTAGTGAACAATGACAGTGAGCTTACTATGCAGAGACTTTCGGTGCTTGATATCCATGGCCATGTGACCTTGTAGTGCTGTCTTCTATTTGTGTGATCCCCACCATGATCACCACTCAGAAGGGGATTGATGTTCCCCATTTGCCTGAATGTACTGCTTCTTATATTCCCCCCAGACCAACAACTGTAACATGTTCACTTTAGATGAGTATAAGTATGAAGTTGGCAGTGATAATAGTTATAGGTGATCATCAATGTGCAGTGAATGCTATGAATTTTCCCAAAATACCTATATAGAGCAAGGGGGTGGCATAGAGCTGCAGATATTCATTACATTTAGTCAGACTGCACTTTGAAAAAAAAGCTTTTTCATTGGGTACTCTGAGCAGTTCTAGTTACTATAATACATCATAAGAGCCTCAAGACCGGGGTATCCAAACTTAAGCCCTCCAGCTGTGCTGACACTACCAATCCTATCATGCAACTGCCGCTGGGAGTCATGCCTGTGGCTGTCAAAGTCTCGCAATGCCTCATGGGCTGGAATTTGGCTACCGCTGCTCTTGACAATGCTTTAGGTGTTGGTAGTACACTTGATTCATTATTTCAAAAGTAAAGTTGGCCACACACGGTTATAATTTAATAGGAATTGGCTGAAATTCTAACCGTGGGTGGCACTGCCAGAACCACCTGGCTCGACAAATGTCAATTGGAACATCAAAGGAGCCAGGGGAAAAACTGTGGGCCAAACACTAACAGCAGCCAATCAGCTACAATCACCATTGGGTATTGTGACAGCCAGTGGGGCGCATTCCTCCATGCACACTGTGTAGCAGGATAGTGAGAACTGAGCAGTTTTCTCTGATTCAGCCCACTAAGCTATATGTGTGTGGCCAGCCTAACTCTCTATGGTTGTAATAAAGCAGGGCTCAATCCCATGCACAATCATCACTGCTATCCAGGTCTTCTTGGAGATTATTAATCTATCCCCAGCCAGGCTGTGAACTGCCACATTCAGCTTGCCAGTGGCCAACACAATTCTTCATATTGTCTTATATAGAATTCACTAGAAGTTGCAGGACACAAAAAAAAATCAGTCACCTGCCCACCAGTGTATTTTATATAAACATATAAGGAGAACTCATTATCAGTGACAGCAGTAGCTCTGCTGAAAAGCCAAGCTTGTCAGGTTGTGCTGGGAGTCAAAGGAGACCTCCATCTAAACTATGCATTTTCTACCCGGTCATTATTATAGTTTGTGTTGATGGGTTTTTGTTCGCTTCAAGCGGGTTTTACCATTCCACACAGGTCTATGGTAATACAAAACCAGCTTAAGATCAGATCAGCAGATCAAATGTAGATCAGAAGGAAGTCCACTACAGGAGGGGCGTCCCAATCTCGCCTAAGGCCGGATAGAAAGGGCAGGTTGCAGGGGAGTGTGACGCCACCAGCCACACATGGGGGAGTAATAGCACCACTCTGGCCGGTGTCCCGCCCAGCTCCTGGCAACCAGTGACATCACTTGTTGCCAGGAGCTAGCGGGATGCCAGCCAGAGGGTACCAAGTTGCTAAGAGCTGGGCTAGGAAATGTGCATGGCTCTTACACATCTCCCCGCCTGGCTCTCAGCAATCCGAGATGCTCTAGAGGGAAAGGGGGTGGCAGGCACACTGTAAACATTGTGCAGTAGAGCTGCCATGCCACTCACCCTGCCACCCCCTTACACTCCCCCCCACGTAATCCTACAATATGCTGGTTGCCTTATTATAGGGACAGCTCTGCACTACAGGTTAAATTCACTTGTCCATGAGTGATCTCAGAAGCATCTCAAACTGATGCCATCAACGCAAGCCCCAAATCTGGACACCAAACCATGTTGACAGAAAAATTAGCAATCAATGTATGTATTAAACATCTATAATGTACAAATGCATATAAACAGCAAACAATAAAAACTAAGCATAGCATCTCTTTACATGTTTTACTTTTTTTTTTAGATCATTCACACTTTGGTCAATTTGGACTACTGTTATTTCAGCAACAATTAGAGGCTCAGTTCTCTGTGGTACCCTCGAATATAAAAGAACATTAATCTACAGCAAAAAAACAATTCCTTTCAGAACAATGCATAAGAAATATGCAGCATTCTATAACAAAAAAAAATATATAAAAAATCCTCTAAGAAACAAGGAATGCCGTAAAATAAGTATTAGGGATGATGATGATGATGATGATGATTAACTGGAAAGAATTAAAAAAAAAAAAATAGAACAACTTGCATAAAAGTTTTAAAATCAACCGTCAGAACACATATTTATGACACAAGTTGATGATGTATGTCTTCTGTACATTGTGCGATCCGATCCTCCTATCTCCTAGATGATGTGGTTATCATGATTTTCGTATGACAAACACTCTCTGAATGTGTCTCTGAATGCCAGGGGAGCTGGTCAAGCTACGTTGTATCCCACTTGTACCATAGCCTCCAACAGTGCACAGGAAAGGTGTACTTTGCAATTTTTATTCTCCCTATGATTAAGTTGGCAGGGGGTCATCGTCCCCTTTACTGCATTTACATTTGCAGCACAGGACAAAAGGAGTGGCCAGTAAGAGGAAAGGTGAGGCTACTAACAGCAAAAGACCAAATCCTGCAAATATTCCAACCACCTGCAGAGAAAAAAATATATATCATATAGGGTTGAGTGCATAAAACATTGAAAAACAATTACAGTGCACATTTTGAGCTTTCAGCACTAGATGGCGCTGGCTGGCAGGAGATGAATTTATTCATTTTAGGTATTTAAAATCGGTCCCATCAGTCCCTGCCCTCAAGGAGCTTGCAATCTAAGGTCCCAATCTTATATGCACACATCCTAGGGCCAGTTTAGCCAGGAGCCAATTAACCTACCACCTATGGATTGGGCAGGAAACTCATGCAAGCTCAGAGAGAACGTGCAACAGTTTTATACTGAAGGGCGATTTAATAAGGCATTTGTGATACATTTCTTGTGGTCTGTATGTAGTTGGAAGCTTTGCTCCAAATTTATAGAAACCCTATGACATTTTTATTATTAGTACTGACGCATGCAACAAATTCAAGTATTTGCATCATTTTGACTGTATGGCGCTGTTGTGACAAAAACCACCATATTAGTGATAAGGAGAGTGGAGGTAAATAAGACCTCTTCTGTGTTGGAGGAAAATTGTTCATTATATTGCATGTGTAAGAAATATAATGCAGCTTTGAGACAATTAAGAGAGAATTTGTCTTCAAGTTGCTCTTGAACTTATATTTGATACATTTCTATTACTCTGCCAACTACTCCAAGTACTAAAACTAAACACGAAGGAGAGAGTCTTGGAACAGTCCTGTTAGAACTGTGGCAGATTGATATACACCTTAATGACACATACAATCAAGTGTCAGATGTTCCACCATTTTTAAAGAGTATCTAGGACACCCTTTATGAATTTCAGGGATTGTGACATCGGCTGTCATATTTTCAGTATGGCTAAGCGTTTACATTTGTGGGCTTGCATACAACAGGAAGGACTCAAGAGCGTACAAGGTACATCCTAGGTCCTTAAATGGATAATACACTGCCTGGTCCAAAAAAAGTCCCATAATCTAATATTTAGTTGGGCTGCCTTCAGCTTTGATTATGGCACACATTCTCTGTGGTATCACTTCGATCAGCTTATGCAATGTCACAACATTTACTTCCATCTAGAGTTGTATTAATTTTTCATCAAGGTGATGATGGGAGAGTCGGACCACTGAGTAACATCTTCTTCTGCACATTCCAAAGATTCTCTATAAGGTTAAGGTCTAGACCAGGGGTAGCAAACCTCCGGCCCTCCAGCTGTGGTGGAACTACAAATCCCATGAGGCATTGCAAGATTCTCACAGCCACAGACATGACTCCCGAGGAGAGATGCATCATGGGATTTGTAGTTTCACCACAGCTGGAGGGCCGGAGGTTTGCTACCCCTGGTCTAGACTGTGTGGTGGCCAATCCATGTGGGAAAGAGATGTCTCATCATGGAATATGCCCAATGTGTCATCATGGAAGAAAATGGAAAAATACATTGACTGAAAAACCTGGTCATTCAGTGTATTCAGGTAGGCAGCAGACCTCAATTTTGGGGCACATAAAGTTGCTGAACCTGACCAACTGAACCAACCATTATAGCTCTTACTTATTTGCTTAGCTAAATCCAGGTGGTGACTTTTGTTTTGGCCAGGCTACGTGGGCTCTTGTTACTCATTAAAGGGTCAGTAAACCCAAATATTTGGGAAGATGCTTGCAGAACAAGTCATACAGTGGTGTCCTACATCACTTAGGGCGATCTCTGTGTCTGCTAACTTGCTATGGCTGCTACAAGAGTATCCCACTATGGTCATAATAAACCAGTCCTGCTATCATTGTCAGAAGAAGGTCCCTTTTTCAATTATTATCAATTATTATTATAGTAGGAGATGTAAGGCTGTGTAATAACTGGAGACAGACAGAAAAGTCCAATAGAGAACTTACTATAGGTGTCCATGGCAAACTAAAAATAGTGATTGATGCAGCTCACCAGCATCGACCTAAAAGTGACATTTTGTGTGGAATGACATTTTACCATTCTCACAGCTTTTTAACTTGAAAAATAACTCTGGGCAAACAAGAAACTTACCCTTGCAATTGGGCTACCCTTTGAGAGCTCATTTTGTCTATGGGGTAAAAAATAAAGCTGGCAGGACATGATCCTAAGTGCTGCCAGCTCCCTCAGGGTTGCTAGACCAGTCCTCGCAGCCTCTTTGCCCTGGGCTTCGGCAGTCTGACGTCATCACCTCTTATGCAGGTCCACTGACCTGCATTAGACATGAGGACCCTAAGCAGGGGCGTAACTAGAAATCACAGGGCCCCATAGCAAAATTTTGTATGGGGCCCTGTGATTTCTAGCTATGCCCCTTGCAGAGCCACCTGAGATCCCAAACAGCCCACCTGAGAGCGCCCCATGCAGAGCTAACCATATACTCTCTATGGTGGGCTCTGCAGGGTCTCAGGTGGGCTGGTCACATCCCTGCACACCTCTTACCTGTCAGCCCCGATCTGCTGTCAGCCTCCTCCACCGCTGGGCCCGCCTCCTCCTCCACCGACGTCTCGTCCCCACCTCCTCCTCCTCCTCCGCAGGTGCTGGCTGTCACTGACTCAGCAGTGGCTGTGAGGAGGAACGCACTGCTGCACAGATCACTGACAGGTTGTCAGTGATCTGAACAGTGGCGTATTCCTCCTCACAGCCGCCAGTGACCCAGGCGGCCCACACGGTATCAGAGGGACCTCTTTGTTCCTTGTCCTGGCCGGGCCACCCTGTGCCCCGGGCCCCATAGCGGCCGCCTGGGTCACTATGGCGATAGTTCCGCCACTGAACCTAAGGGCCATTTCATAGCCAATGCAGAGTGGGAAAGAGGTGAGCGCTGACCACAAGGGGACCGAGGATCAGATGAGTAATGCAGCTTTATTTGAGCCCCCTAGGCAAAACAAGCACCTAACTCTTGCAGTGCAGGTTAGCCCGGAGTCCTTCTTTAATCTAGCCCATCAAAATACTTTAATCATGTTTACAACTAACTGAGTACCAGTCAACATGTTCACAAACCTGTGTTCTGTGCCATATGACGGACGCCCGAGAATGACCTAATTTGTTCCGACATGGTCCTTTATCGTAATGTATGAGCAGGAAGTCATCCTGTATAAAAGAAGAAATAACTTATAATAAAGAGCTCTGCATAATTCTATTTATAGCTACGTTGAGATGTGAGAAGTGTAGAGGAAATGTATACTGACATCCAGAGACTCCAGGCAGTACCAGCAGAAGGCGTGCTTGCAGTTCTTACACATCATCTGTGCGCAGCCTTCATCCCGTTCTATGTAGACTTTACATTTAGGACAACGTTTGATCGGTACGTCATCTTCCACTGTTTTCTGTGCAGAGCTAAAAGAGGAAGAGCTCAGACTGAAGCAAATAAAATGCTGTATATAAACATCTCAATATGCAGTAATCAGAGGTGTTAAAACTCATATTAAATTATCCCCTATCAACTGCACATTGGGGTAGAAACAGAGCTGTTGACTCCAATAATAAGATTCTTTTTGTCACATTTTAAATGGCCATTTTTTTTTAAGTATGAGGAAAAAGGTGGAACAAACATTTAGAATAAGGATTTTCCATAATGCAGATGCATTAAAAACCAATCCAAGGACTATGTAATTATAATAATAACGGAGGCATAGC
This sequence comes from Nanorana parkeri, assembly GCF_000935625.1. Lineage (NCBI taxonomy): Eukaryota > Metazoa > Chordata > Amphibia > Anura > Dicroglossidae > Nanorana > Nanorana parkeri. The sequence goes on from NW_017306566.1 coordinate 143,224, forward strand.
CAAGTTGGGCATGTGAGCAGATATGATTCTTGGGGCTCCTGCCAATGATCCTAACAATATCCTTTTCTCTGGGTCTTTTCTGAACACAGACCTGCAATCGCCACTGGCTACGAATTGTACTGTATCTGTTGCATAGTTTCCAACCTTACCCACCGTTCATGCAGGGTGCTGTAGTGAATTGATGATTGCCACAACCATACTATCATAGGAAAATAAGGATCCTCACCAAAGGGGTCCAGAAACAAGGCTTGTGAGGCTGCTTATAACCTGCTGACACCTGTACCAACCTTCATTGTACAGATTCAGGATCATAAAAGAGGATTTTGGTTTCTACGACAAACATAATGGGACCACCTACACATCTTGAGCAGGCCACAAATGCTGCTGAACACACTGAAGCAGTTGGATAGGACACCAGTTAAAGACCCATCCTGTGACTCCACCACCACTGCTACTAATTCGAAGCCTTCTCTGGCACACCACACTATGCCTGCACTATGGCAAGTTCACTGCTTCTACATGGGCCTATTGAAGCTACAGACAACTAGGCTTCCCATACATCACCACAATTCTCTAATCTATGTGACAGGCTATACGTAAAGAGGTCTTACTCGCCATACACAGATGTGGTGCCTCACTGGAAAAAAAATAAAGGCTCAAGCTTCTATTGTAGCGGGAAGGCCAGAACCCTTAGCAGATTTTTACTTCTGTCTTTGTCACTGCTGCAGATTTTCTCTCACCTCTCTGGTGAAACCATCATCAGCAGAACAGGAAGTGAGGGTAATTCTCTCTAGTGGAGCCCCAGATAATCCTTCCCTGCTCTAACCAAAAGTGGAGAAAAACCTTTGGCTTAACATACACTTTAGGGTCTCTAAGGCTCGTATCACCCCCAGATAAAAAAATAATAATAAAAAAATGTATTAAATAATAATAATAATAGCTTTTCCTTCAGAGTTACACTTCTCTATCATGGCAAGGTTTGTCTTATAACTGCCCTGAGAGTGTGCTCTTGACAGTCACTGATGTCAGATGTGGACATTGTTAGCAGAATTAAAACATGGCTTGTGATACTTAACATAAAAGTAATATAGGAAGATAAGTAGGTTCATCAAGGCAATAAGCCGGACTAGCCTTACCAATATTTGCCTACCCTAAACAGAAAACTGTATCGTATATAACTGTATGGTCCCAAATAATCTTTTAGATACAGAAATATTTTAACACTTTAGATTAGAGGGCCCCATCCAGTGGAAGCTTACAGACCCCACCCTGTGCTTTGCCCTCCTTCATTAGAGACTTCCTATGTGCAGTTGTGAACTGTCCAACTACTACCATGTGCTATAGTTATACTCCCAATATCTTTAATACCTTCTGTGGCAAAGACCTGTAAAAAAGCATACAGGATGCATATATGCACATCTGCAAAGAGAGACATAGCTAAAAATTGGCTAACGAAGCCCCTTAGCATCCCTAATGTAATTAATCATATCAATTGGGTTATGGCTCATGAAAAACAAACAGCACAACTTAATGACCATATGGACAAATTTGAAAAAACCTGGTCTCCTTGGATCGACAAATTTTTTGCCTCAGCCGCCACACGCCGACTCTGTACAATATAATTTACTCTCACGATCCTCTCTGACTAAATAACGCTCCTAAGCCTACGTGCAGCTCAAATTCCTCTCTTCCCCTTCTTACTCCCTTCCCACTAGACTTACCTCCCCTCCTCTTTTTTCCAGTTCCCTCCTCTTCCCTTATTGTGTTGTCTCTTAGTCTTGAATGGTGCCAACCAACATTGGACGCACAAAGACGCCCTAAAGGCGTACTGCCTCAATGAAAAACCTAGGCAGACTGCCTGATAACTTCATTTACATTAATGTGACAAAGATCCTTCCGGAAATGGAGTCCTGTGCTCCACCTATAGAGTTCACGACACGGAGAGTGATGTCGAAGTCTCCTACACACTCATACTGATAAACAAACACAGTACGTCTATGCTAGACTATAGGAATATATACAAGAGATGTAACAATTACTATTGCTAGTCAGATGCACATCCATACCGCCCATAAATCTTCAAAAAGATGTTATATTATGGTATTTACTGCTAATCGGAGCTATCAAATTAATCGTCATCCCTGTATAAACATGTCAACTTCTCAACATTTCTGTAATTGCACTATGTGATATGTTGTGTTGTATTGTACTGTATTGGAAATTCCCTTTTCTATTTACAAACCAATAAAAAATCATATGGTAAAAAAAAAAAAAAGCATACAGGAGTCCTGTCTTTACCCTGCCTTTCTAATCTGTAATATTATACTAAGTTAGCAGTGCAGAAAACATTAAAGTCAGAGACAGCCAGGAAATTAGTATTCTTAGAGGAAGGTTAGGAAGAGCAGCCAATGTATTTCTTTCAGTACAGGCTTCCTTTAAGAGGAGGGGATATCTGAAGTTTAGGAAGCCATTTATGATGGTTGGTCATATCCCTGCATTTGTATTCAGCCACTCTCTTTAGATTCAGAGGCCATCTATTATTAGCAAAATGAAAAGATCTCGAAAAGAATAGCCCACAAATGTATGAAAGGGGAACATTGTCAACATTATTGTTTTCTTCTCGGGTAAAAGGACAATTAGGATTGAGAAGCTCATTAAGCTTCTGTGTCGCAGCTCCTCTGTCTCCTTGGAAACTCTGATGTACTTTTTTGATAATGGGTGCAGAGGTGTTGCCCATAGAAACCAATTAGATCACTGCTATTTTCTAGTGCTGGTTACGATGTAAACACCATTCAATGATTTTTGGAAGCATCAGAGACAGTCTTAGTGAAATCTTAGCAGAAAATTAAATTAATTCTTCCCTCTAACCTACTATTGTCTGTCATACCTGACCAAGTTTTCTTGTTCGAAAGCAGTGTCCCTATGAATGTTTTGCTGCTAACTACACCTGGCAGTAGCTTTAGCTTTGCCAGTAAATAGCCCAGCACAACTGCAGTCCATTCATAGCTGCATGCTAGGAACCTCAATCTGAATACATAGATATGACCAAAAGGCCGAAGATTGACCCAACTGAAAATAGCATTCTATATAAGCTTGTTCAATAAGAAGCTTTTGGCTACTTCAGAATGAAGAAGACCTGTGATGAGAGAGAGGGAGAGAGAGAGAGAGAGGGAGGGAGGGAGGGAGGGAGAGAGGGAGGGAGGGAGAGACTTAAGTGTTGTCATGTTATAAATAATTTTTGTACTTGTTTCAGTGTATGACAGACATAATATAAGAAGGGAGTAGTACCTTGATTCTCCCGGAAGAAAAGTGATTGGCAAGTTTTCTTGACAAACTTGTCCTGGGTGCCAATTGGCTTTACATGATGAGCAGAACTCGATGTCGCAGGAAGTGCACTGTACCAGCTGTGCATTCTGGGGCCCTTTCTCCTGTAGTTTGCATACTGCCTGGCAGGAAGATGATGGGCACCAAGTCCTACATGGGTCCAGGAGAACTTCTAGAATATTATAAACAACAAAACTTATTTTTTTACAAAACCTGATAAAATAACGAAAAAAATACAGACTATATTGCAGTTATAATATTCAGCCTGGTCCAGGTCCCACTCCAAGGCTATAAAGGAGCAGCAGCACATGTAGAGTGCCAACCCCCATCCCAATCTGCTATACAGCAGATTGCTGAAGGCTGGCAGTTTTACAATTCATGTTATTACTGAAAACAAAAACCTGTATTAAATGTGTTGTTTTTTTCTGCCTGGAATTCAGCTTTAATGACATAATACTAATCAGCTATCAATCATCTATACAGCTGAGGGCCTAACCAGCAGCCCACAGACATGAGAACAGTTTCACCAAATCAAGCCAGATCTAGCAATGTTCTCGTCATTCTGGGGAAGAACATCAATAAAACAGGTTAGAAACCCTTTCCTAATCATCACTGCCCCAACCTCTCCCAGATAACCAGCACGGGCACCAACTTTACTGATATTACACAAATATTCAAGCAAATTGAGCATTATTATTTATGACAGAACCAGAGGTGGGATCTAATCATGTCTGCTCCTAATATATAGCACCCATAGACGAGACCCATACATTGCCATACTACTGGGATTACAAGGTACAACTTGCCCTTGTGTTCATAATGTGACAGTGCTAACAATTAAGTGGAAGTTCACCATAGAACCCATCAATGAACTTTATACAGTCATATAACACATGTATCTTGATAATTTCATAGCCCCATGTTTGACTTCTGTCTATTCTCCGGTTGTCCAGCAGTCAGCATTGGAAACTTCTTGCCGTTGACTTGCGACAAAAGAGCAAATGAGGGTGTTGCTCAGTTCCTCTTGTGCTATCTATGTTTTTGACAGCAGCGGGACACACAGAAAACATTCCCTAGTCAGGCTTTGCAATTACAAGACATTCATGGGGGCGGGCTAAGCGACACTATGGGCTGGCCTTTGTGGCTGGTAACCAGAACGCAGAAAGAATTCAAACATGGTGCTATTCATTTATCAATGTATATGTGTTATATGGACATTTAATGTTTAGTATCTCTAAGGTTAGCATCCACTTTAAAGAGCAAGTGTACCAAAAACGAGTTAGATTCCTTCAACATGGGGTGGTTTTGTTGGATCAAGTGACATACCATTTCTATTATGAAACTGATGTGACCTTTGGATAGCCAATTGAATTACTTCTCTTGCATGATTCTACATTATAAATTTGGAGTGCAGAAAGAAAGACACTTCTGTCTGATCTAAAAGTGACCCATAATTGTTTGACATGGGGATGTGCCACATGTCCTAGTGTCCAAAGAGACAAAAGATAATCTAACACAAAGCCATTTATAGGTAGCTCTAGAAGAAAAACAGTCCCCCTCAGTCTACTAAATACAATGCAAGGGTTTTAATAAACTTTACTGCAGAACCTCATCTGCATCTGTTGTATAAATACTAAGATTCTATTATGGAGATATTTCCTAAAATGAGTAGTCAGACGATCTGCCTTCACCAAACTCACTTGACTAGTCTGTGTTTAGAAATGAAGAAATACTGCACCCCCTGAAAACAGGGGTGGACAAATTAATATGGAATTTAGGAGCCAGTCTGTCCAATCCAGGAGCCAGCAGGATTTTTTTTTAGGACCCAGCAAAATTGACAACAACTAGGGAAAACTTCAAAAGTTAGGCTCCAGCTGAAATGTTTCAAGCAGCATTGGCTACCTGGCTCCTAGGATTTGTCCAGTCTCCGGGGAAAATAAAAAAAAATGTACCCTTGCAGTGTGGCTAACCCCTGCACTGCAAGAGTTAAATGTTGGTTATGTCTACGGGACTCAAATAAAGTAGATTTACTCACCTGATCCTTGGTCCCACCATCTCCCTCTTCTCCCCAGGGCTTTGGCAGTCTAAGGAACGCTGACATCATCGCGTCTTATGCAGGTCCACTGACCTGCATTAGATGTGAGGACACCAAGGGACATCCCATTGCCAGAGAGCTGGAGTGAAGGGGGAAAGAGGCATGTGCTGACACCATGTGACCTAGGATCAGGTGAGAAAACTGCTTTATTTGAGTCCCCTTTGATTTTGCCTGGAGTTCTTTAAGATTTAACAATTTGTGTAAGTACCAAAATGCCATTACAGTAAATACAAGTACATGCCAGGGATGACGTATTTCATGCAGCAGATCTTTAATTTGTCCTAAAGCTCTGTACAGACTTCTGGGATGAGGACTCTAGGATATCCTAACTAAAGCTAAGGCTCCATTCACACATGAGCGGTTTTCCTCGCATTTCGGCCATGTGAATATGCATGGAACCAAGCTAAACATAAAAAACCAGAGGTGCACCGAAATGAAAATTTCAAAACCGAAACGAAACCGAAATTTTAAAAAAGGTCAGGTCGAAACTGAAAATGTTTTTTATTTTAACTTTTTCAAATTTTTTAAAATATTTTATTTTTATTGATTTTTTATGAACATTTTAATTTTTTTTACATTTATTTTTATTTATTCATTTTTTATTAAATATTTTTATTTTACTTTTGGGGCTTCGGGGAAATATTAGGGGTCTAAACAGATCCCTGATATTTACCTTTTAAAATAGAAAAAGAGATTGAGAACACAGAGTCCTTAATCTCTTTTTCTGCAGCCCCTGTTATAAATGAACAGGAATCCTCTATACTGAGTGTTCCTGTTCACTCATAACATGAGGACAGAGTATGTTTACTATAACCACAATTATGAATGAACAGGATGATGTAGATCACTTCCCATTCATTCATAATTGAGGATACAGTAACCATACTCTGTCCACAGTTATTTACAAACACTCAGCGATCACTGATCACTTACTGCTTGTACCCGCTCTCCATCCTGACAGCTGTCACAGGAGGCTGAGCGAGCAGAGCTCAGCCTGCTGTGATAGTGCTGGCTGTCTCCACCCCCACACCACTCTCCCGATCTGTGACAGGGGCTGAGCGGTGCGGGGAGGAGAGACGCTGGCCGCTCACAGCGATCTCCTCCCGCCGCACTTGGCTGCCTGTGACAGTTTATCTCCTCCCCACTGGGATACAGAGCAGCGCCCAGCGGGGAGGAGAGAAAGAGCGTGTGCACCGCTATATCGGCCAGAAAATGGCACTTTCGGCATTGTTTCGGCAGCCGATATATCAGTGCATCCTTATAAAAAACAATCCATTGCAGTGTGCATTGTTCAGACTATTGCGGTGTCCGTGCTGTACGAAACCGCACGTCTGGCATATTAGTCCAAGCGCGATTTTATGGGTGGATTCCGCACTTTCCAGCTATAGTAATAGCCGCAAACGTGCGGAATCCACGCATATGTTAACGTTTGCGTGGTTTTCGTTCTGCACGCTTTTCCACGTGGCAAACGCTACCGCTAAACCTAAAGGTTGCAACTAGCAGTCATTTTTTGTCACTTGCGCAAAGTCATTACTGATTCTAAACTAAATTAGTAAAGTCATTTGTACCAAAGTTTCAGAACAAAATGCAATGTATAGCAATCAGAAATGTGAAATGAATTGTTGTGAAACTGAAGTTTTAGTTAAATGGTAATTTGTCCTGAAAGCAATGACAGCGTACAGAAAAAATAGTTATTTCCCCACGGTTGGATTATTATCATTTCCAGTACTGTGTATATATCAACTTGTTTATGGATAGCAATGTAATTTTCCATCCGAGTCAAAGATAAAATCACATAGTTGATTCAGAATGCGTCTGCACACTGACAGCTCCAAATGAAAAGCATTTATGATAAATGCAGCTGGATAGTAGCAGTAATTGCCCAGTTAATTATTTAACCTTTTTTTTTTTAAATAAAGGTATTGAAATTAGGGGTGTTTTCATCTAGGAGAAGCCGTAGTTTTAATTATTCAGGTTCCATATGAAGATAAAAGGACGGAGCAGCAAAGTGAAGGATTAGTGCAGTGATTAAGAAGATACATTGAGGTGCTTTTATTTCCGATCTTTGATCTCAGCCAAACTGGAAAGACAGTTATAAAATCCTTTTAAGATGAAGTTTAATTTAAAATATTGACAGCTCGGCTTGGAAATGACATAAGGCAACCTTTACAGCATGCAATGGCATCCTAAACACTCCAGTTTCTGCAATACTACAAGCTATAAAGAGTAAGACTGTCCACTGAAAATCAAATCCTAACCCTTGCAGTGGGGCTACCCCTGCACTGCAAGGGTTAAAGGAGAACTATGAAGTGAGTGCTTTTCACTCACCTCATAGTTCTAGCCGACCTGTGACAATGAGACTGTCGCAGGTCGGCTCAGTGGATCGGGAGGTGAGCCAACACATACCGGCGTTCGCTAACCTCTCAATCCTGTCACGGCTCTCTGCCGTGACAGGGGAGGGGCTGGATACCCCCCTCCCTGCTCCGATCCGCCAGCGCTGACTGGCAGAACGGATGGGGGAGGGGTCGGGTACAGCTGGCTCTGCCTTTAGATAGGCAGAGCCAGCTGTCCGTCACGCAGCTGGGCGGATCCCGGCACAATTGTCGGGATCCGCTTCAGCTGCGGCGTCTCAGTATACCGCGAGCTACAGCTCGCGGTATACTGAGTCTAGGGTGACGGGAGGACGCTAGTTTGTGTCCTCCCGTTACCCTAAGGAGAACTATGGGGAAAAGACTTAACCCCATAGTTCTCCTTTAAGTGTGCGGTATGTCTATAGAGCTAAATAACAAAGATATACTTGCCTGAACCAAGATTCCAGCTTGTACTTAGACCGCTCCCTCCAGCCTGTCTCCTCCCCCCCTCCAGCATCCTTATGTCCAATACACACTGTATTGGACATGATGACTCACAGGACCTTAGACTGCTAGAGCGGAAGGCTAAAAAGACCGGTCTCAGGGTAAGCCAGGGTTGTGGTTTGGATGAGTATATCTCTGTTATTTTAGCTCCCTAGACAAAATGAGCACTTAACCCTTGCAGTGCAGGGGTAGACCCACTGCAAGGGTTAAGATTTGATTTCCCCAGAGCTCTGCTTTAACGCCTTACTCGCACTCGCTACATGTGCAAAATAACACAATTTTGTGTGCATTCACAAAACGCATGTCGCATTTGCGGTGCCATTACCTAGTAATGGCGCCCCAACTGCAGAAAGCATGACATGTATTTTTGCACTTGTAAAAATGTGTGCCGATCATACAAAAATTCACAAAGCTTCAGTTGTTGCTGGGCAGCGTGGCTTCCTGACCAATCAGGAAGCTGGGACGCGAGTCATGACGTGCCGCTCAGCTTCCTGATTGCCAGGCTGATACCAACAAGTGAAGCTGGCTTCCTAGTCAATCAAGAAGCCGGGCGGCACATCATGACCCGCCTCCTGGTTTCCTTATTGGCTAGGAAGCTGGCTTCACTCGTTCCTAGGCAGCCTGGCTTCCTGACCAATCAGGAAACCAGGAGATGGGTCATTACATGCCACCCAGCTTACTGATTGATTAGGAAGACAGTCAGCCTAGCAACAAGTGAAGCCAGCTTCCTAGTCAATCTGGAAACCGAGAGGCAGGTCAAAACCCACCTCCCGGCTTCCTGATTGGAAAGAAGTCGACACCAAGCTCCCTCGGCACTGCCGTTTACAGGGAGATCTCCCTCTGACCGGAAGTTCCGGTATCGGAGGTAAGTATTGGAGCATTTGGGCGACTACAAGTACTCGCTCAAATACTAGGCATTGGCACAGTTACTGTTACTAGTATCCGTATCGGTGCATCCCTACATCCTAGAGAAAGCTAAAAGGCACCCCAGAATGCCATGGCACCCTAGTTGAGATAGGCTGTTCTAAGGGAACACGTGCTTTGGGTATTGGGTAAAGTCACTCTCAATACCCCTACTCTGACTTTAAAGCCGCCTAAATATTACATTTAGGCTATTTTCTCTTCTGGTCAAATGTTCTTCAAATACTATGGGAAGCCGTGAATCAGGAAAATACTGCATTATGACCACTAGATGGAGCTGAGGATCATAGGAAATAAAATAAGTTTAGAGAACATTGGAGGGAATTAGCAGATGAATGCAACCATTGAAACTTTTCAGTTATAATTCAGGATTCACTTATATGTATCTGCTAATTCCCTCCAGCCTTCTCTAGAATTTTTTACATTGTATCTCTTGTATCACTTTTCTAAAGTGCAGAAACCATAGAAGGCAATCAGAATGCATTGTTCAGCACTGATAATCAGCCATCAGAAATCTGATTGACTGATTGATTGCTATGATGTAATGCATTTTTACACCAGTTTTGCTCCTTGCAATGTGACTTCTCAGCTTTGACAGCCTGAAAGCTGCCACCTTATCTGTAATCAGTGAAGACTTCTATGGAAAGCACATCATCATAAGAAATTAAACATATATCTATGAACAATGCATGGAGCAAAGCACAAAGTGACCACAGCAATCTATAGGAAACAATGGATTCTGACTGATCGTTTTATTGAATTAGTCTGGGAGTCTTGCTCTTCTGTGAAGGAAACATCCAGAAGAATGGAGACTATAAAGAACCTAATAACATTTATCATCTGCTTATCATCTTTGGCTCTTTCATTTTCCTGATCATGGGAACTTTAGTCTCAGAATCCACCTACAGCTGAATTGAAGACTTTAGTTCATGATATATGGGATCGTGCAAGGCTCATTACATCTTTTTGCATAGACTTTATTTCCAGTGGCGTCACAGGGGCGTGCGGCCTACACCGGGAGACACCATCGGAGGGGGTGACACCAAAATGATTGACAGTCATTTTGGTGTCACCCCCTCTAAAAAACTGGGCACTCGGCCATGGATAGCGAGCCCGATATTTACACGAGAGAGGAGGGGACCCAGCAGCATACTTTATCCCACTGGGTGAATGTCCTCTCCTCTTTTTGCCGGCGTCCATCACCTAGATGGTCGCTGGCAGGTAATTGTGCATGACGTCATCACGTGCATGCGTGATGACGTCTCAGAAGGGTGTCACCCGGCGGCCACTCCGGGCAACACAATGGGACGGAGGTTCACCTATAAAGCAGGACAATGACCCTAAGCATACTGCTAAAGCAACACTCGAGTGGTTTAAGGGGAAACATTTAAATGTCTTGGAATAGTCTAGTCAAAGCCCAGACCTCAATCCATTTGAGAAACTGTGGCATGACTTAAAGGTTGCTGTACACCAGTAAACCCATCCAACTTGAAGCAGTTTTGTCTTGACGAATGGGCAAAAATCCCAGTGACTAGATAGAGACATATCACAAGAGACCTGCAGCTGAATTTGCTGCTAAGGGTGGCTCTACAAAATATTGCCTTTGGGTTGGGGGAGGGGGTGAATAGTTATGCACGCTCAAGTTTTCTGGGGGTTGTTTGTCTTATTTCTTGTCTGCATCACAATAAAAAAAAATATTTTGCATCTTCAAAGTGGTAGGCATGTTGTGTAAATCAGATGATACAAACACACAAAAAATCTATTTTAATTTTTGGTGGTAAAGCAACAAAATAGGAAAAATGCCAAGGGGGTGAATACTTTTGAAAGCCACTTTATATGCTTTAAATTTAGCAGTGAGGGGACAAAGGGACAGACAGATTTATTTCAATTTTGCTGGAAAACCCTTTTAAAGGCTAGTTCACAACTTATGTTCCTGCATTGCAGTGTATGTTGTACCCTCCCACTTGATATGTTGGTGTGTGTTAAGATACGTGTGTGACTTGTGCCCATCCATTTTCTCTGGATCCTCAGTACGCATCCACACACCAGAAAATGCTGCCGACCCCTTTTTCCCAACACAGCGCACCACAACACTGGTGTATGTGTTGTGGTGCATTGAGGGTCATGTGCATTATTTAGTTTGTGGGCACGCAGCGGGGGACCTTTTAGAAAATAAATTAGAGTACCCCAAAACTCCTACTGAGTAATACCACACATATAATATTGCTAGTCTTATTTACCTCTTTCGAACTGTAATTTCTTATATTTTTGCATTATTTCAGCAGCCACTATGCATTCGATCTGTAAGAATAAAAAATAAAAATTACTATCTATAGTATATATGCAGGGTTCCTACTCACACAGCATTCATGTACAAAATATTCCAAGAAGTGTCATTTTAGTGGGCAGTTGTGCCCAAGTATATTAAATGTACTTCTCCACCAAAGCCCCAGAGGCCCTGATTCATCAAGCTGCAGCAGCAGCACATAAATGGACCTAACCCTAAACAGGAAAACAGCTCTACCATCTACGTTGTGTTCAAGTAGAACTAAAGCCAAAAGGTTTTTGTTGCAGGGGTTGCAGCACTGTCTCTGCTGATTCAACTGTAGCTCTTTGGGTTGACTGTACTGCCTCTGCCGCTGAAAAACTCCCATTATGAGCTGCAGTGTCTGGGAAGGAGAGCAAGTTAGGCAATGAAAGAGGATTTTTTTCCACACAGGGAAAGTATAGGAATTGTTTTTGGTTACTTTGTAAAGCATGTGCAGCATAGTTACTGGACTTAGGACCTGTTTTTAGACTGTCTCTCAAGAGCCTTTAAATCAGGGGTGGGCAACTCCGGTTCTTCAGCTATTGTGGAACAACAAGTCCCATGCGGCATTTCAAGACTGACAGTTACAGGCATGACTCCCAGAGGCATGTTGGTATCTGAAGTTAAAGCACAACAGGAGGGCTGGCCACTCCTACTTTAGATGTTCTTAAAAGTGAACCTGTCTGTGTCAACCCACCCCCTACCCCACCACCATGTTTATACTTTCCTATCATTAGTTCCCCCACATATTTCCTGGAGTACTAAAATACCCTGCACATCATGCATAGGGAAGCATGTGCCCCACTCCCCTTGCTCCACAATGTAGAGCTGTGAGCCTGGGTGGCCAACTGCCAGGCCTGAGTGGTGTTACATGAGGGTTGGGGGGGAGTCCTTTGCTCTGTGTAAGGTATACAGAGGGGGGCATATGACCAGCTTCAATTAAAGAGAGAAAGTCTGAAAGGAAAACAGCTTCTGTGCTGATTGATCCTCAAGGCTGGCTTGCTCTTAGACCAC